>NW_005842851.1:95024-97310 GCF_000455745.1 Alligator sinensis | reverse complement strand
CCCCCCCCGCAGCCCCCCAACTTGGGAAGCACCAGTCACCCCTGCAAATGGGTATAAGTACTTCTGAGACTCATATACAGCTGCAGTAGGGAAGAAAACTGGTGATTGTAGCAGGCTTAGCTGTAGAACAGTGTTTATAGGAAGGATGTTAAGGACAGATTCTTCCTAGCCTTCTGGGGATAGAAAAATCATAAAAAGGAAGTCTCCTACAATGAACATCTCTCCCAGTCTGAAACAGATTTCATGGACAAATCAATTAATTCCAAAATGAAATGGTCCCCTAACGAAAAATAGTTTTCATCATTTTTACATACTAATATTTCTCTCCCCAAATCACAGTTTCTTCATGTTTGCACATATTCCCCTTTCATCAGCTCTCTCTCTATCATACTCTGCTCCCCATGTGCCTCTTAGCACATGACTATATGCTTTGGAACAACAGCAGTTGAAGCCTTTTCTTTCTTAAACAAAAACGTTCTTTATGTGACTAGGGCCAAAGCTAATTTTAATTTTGTTTAGATCTGGTTGAAAATTGGACTTTCTGTTCCATATGAAATTCCAAACTTCTGAAAAGAAATGTCCATTTTAGAATAAAAAGTAGAAATTTCACACAGCAGGCCACCCCAGAGCTGTGGACCAAAAAAAACCCCTGAGTTCCTGATTCCAAGGATGTCTCAATAGTTAAGGCTCCCTCAGATCCTAGAAATGCAAGTATCCCAGGTAAAATGGCACAAAGCCTGTCTGTTTTTTGTTGAAGGTTTCTCTAAAGGGATACACCTGGCAAAATACAATTGCGATAAACATTTTCTGATGAAAACTTGAGTCAAAAAATTCTCAAGCAGCTACAATCCCCCCCCCACCACGCACACACCCTGTTTTACAGCAGAGAAGGTTTAAAATTTTAAAATAAAAATGGAAATAATGTTTTATACATTTAAAATTCTTTAAAATGTCTTTACAAAAAGCCTTCTCTTTTTATCATTACTAAGGTGCTTTTCTATTTGAATTTTACAAGCCACCCTGAAACAGTTTTTTGAAAAGCAGCTATAAATCTTAATGCTTTCATTTTTGGGTGCCTAATTTGAGGAGACAGGAGTTTGATTTTTACATGGTTTACTTGCAGACCTTTTCATTTTATCTAGAATTGTCAATGTACATTAATTTTTAGGTGAATCAGGTAAGGAATCAAAAGCCTGAACACCCAAGAATAGCAAATATTTAAGCTGAACTAGTATTCCTAAGGCCACGCTTGTAAATTAATGTCAAAGTCTGGTTTAGAAGTTATGGGCACGTCCACACATTCAAGCACGTGTGATTGCGGCAGCTCAGATAGAAGCAGTGCAAATTAGAGCTGGGGCTTTTTGCCTCAGCGTATGTGCTCAGACATGCACTTTGTTGTGAAGCAACATGTGCCACTTGGAGCAAAATAACCCTGCCTGGCTCCTCCCGGATCTGCAGCCAGGTGGAGCTAGAGCTTTGGGCCAGCACCTGTTCTGTCCTGAGCAGTATAAAAACTTGTCCTGTCCTGCCCCAAGCAGTATAAAAAGCCACCCTGGCAAGTAGCTCAGGGCTACTAGCTCCCAGGAGCTTCTGGGGCCCATCCAATTGGTACCTGGGGACACTACCCTTGTGCCAGCTGGACTGCTGAAGCAGGCCTGAAGAGTTCCCTGCACCCTCTATGTACTGCAGCAGTCTGGCAGTGGGTGATGCTGCCTGGCTGTGACCTGCTGTGTACCTGCCACACCTGGATGGGGACTGCACAGCTAGTAGAGGCATCTGCCCCTCTGGGTCAGCTGCCAGCGGACTGTGGTTGCAGGGTTGGCCTCTGTGTGGCCCTACTGCTACGTGTGCCCCCTGCCCGGCCATCTGGGCAGCTATTGCCCGGAAGATGTTCCGGGTGTGGTGGCCTGCTTTGAACGGTCAAAGCATGTCCTCCTGGCCCCTTTTGGCCAGGAGGTCAGCCACAGCCAGCTGGGTCCAAGGTGCTAGCTCTGAGCAGGCAGGGTCCTGCCACTGGCCTCCTAAGGAGGAATTCTGGTGTTCCCTATTGGGAAACTGAAAAATCCCTGATAAAAAAATCCCAAAGTCACTCTGTAAAATACCCCCAAATCCAGGTTCCTCCACAAGTAAAACAAAAGACCACTATAAAGAGAAAGAGAGAGAGAGAGACAGACACAGAGACAGTGATCTGTTGGACAGTGTTTTATTGATATATCTACAGTGTTAAAGCAAGTCTCTTATCATAATAAAAAAGTGAACTCTAAATATATGTTTCATGAATTCATG
>NW_005842851.1:91362-94831 GCF_000455745.1 Alligator sinensis | reverse complement strand
CTAGCCTCATCCCCAACTTGCACCCCCAGGCCCCCATGACTGCCCCTGCAACCCCAGGCACCATCACTTTAAAAAAAAATGAAAAAACCAGAAAAAAATGGAAAAAAAGCCTTTGCTTACCTTAGCTTGGGGGGGCTCCAGGGCCTCCTGGCAGAGCCCCCCTGGGCAGCACAGGACAGCAGGGGGGCAGGAGGGCCCAGGCTTGGGCCACTGGAGCTGTCCCTCTACCCGGCAGTGTGCGAGCGGGGCCCCTGTCAGCCAGACGGCAGCTCCAACTGTAAGTGCAGGGGTGGGGGGGGGTTAGATCAGGGGCCTCGGGGGGGGCTGGGGGTGGGGAGGGGCCAGGCAGGGGTTGGGGATGTCGGGGCCAGGCCGCATGTTCAGCACCAGGATGAGGGGCCAATCACAGAAACACTTTGGCAGCCACAGCATGTCTGTGGAGGACCCAGCCTCTGGTTGCCTCAAGACATGGTCCAGGACCGTGCCTTACTCTGCTTTTTTAAACTTCGATTTTTTTAGACCCCTGGATATCCAGGGGTCCAATTTTCTCCCTGTGCTGCAAAATTGCAGTGTGGGGAACATTTTTTCATTCCTGCACATGTCTGTTGCCCTGTCTGAAAGGGGTTTGAGACGGGGCAAGAGGCACATGCGTGCTCGTTTGGATACACCTTATGGGTGCATCCCAATGAGCACCTATGAGCACTCTGTGGCACCTCAAAGCACATGTGGTGCACATGCACCCATGGATCCCTCTGCTAATTTGCAGCACAGCAGGTTTTTTTGATACCAGGAAATCCAAGTGTCAAAAAAACCTGCCAGTAAAAAAAATGGTACAGCACATGCGGCAGCAGTATGCACCGCCAGAAACTGGAGCCTGGCCAGCCAGAGCCGTACTGTGGCTGCTGGCCAGGCTCAAAGTGGCCAGCTCACTGCTGCTGCTGCCCCAGAAGGGCCCCAGAACTCCAGGTAAGGCTCCTGGGACCAGTACAAGTGCTGGCCTAAGCCTCCCCTACCCCACCCAGGTCACTTTGCTGCATGCCAAAGTGCATGTGCAGGGGCGTGCCTGGGGAAAAATAGTAGGGGTGTGTGAAATGGGCCCTATTCAATTCAGATTTGGCCCGAATCAGGGACAGCAATTCTATTTGTTGATTCGTATCACTGTCCCCAATACGATTTGGCCGAATCTAAATCTGAAGATTCGATGCTGGTTCAGAGAATCAGCGATGTGGCCATAGACACAGCTTGAAATGTTTTTTCTACATACCTTGAGGTACCAGGCATGGCTCATGAATGCTGCAATGGTGGGGCAGATGGAGCATCTCACAGGAGTGTGGCGGGGGTCCCCTCATGCTCGGTGGTGACCCCAGAAGTGGACCAGAAGTACTTCCAATCCACGTTCGGGTCCACCGGGGAGTGCGCGGAGGCCCCCCCACCCCCCCGCATCCCCTCGGCTCAGTGATTGGCCATGGGGGGGACCCTGGGTGCCCCCCCAGACTTAGGAGGCACCAGTTGCTAAGCAAAGGGAGGGGTGGGGGGGGGGGGCATGCGCACTCCCAGGTGGACCTGGAAGTGGATCAGAAGTGCTTCTGGCCCACTTCCAAGTCTGCTGCCGTGCACGCTGGGGACCCCCCACGCTCCTGTGGGACGCACCATCCCCCCAACATCACAGCATTCACGAGCCACCTAGTACCTTGAGGTATGTAAAGAAAATATTTAAAGCTGTATCTATGTCTGAATCACTGAATCTTTCCGAATCTCTCCAAATTGATTCGGAGGTTTCCAATTCAATTCGAAGAGATTAAAGGGTCTCCTAATTTGATTCAGATTCAGAGATTTGCCCGCCAAATTGGGCCAAATCTCCACCAAATCAAATCAGCGACCGAAGCTTCGCACAGCCATAACAAATAGCAGTGGCACAAATATGGCAAATATGTGCCGCTGCTATTTATCTTGCAGGAAATGTGTACCCATGCACATGTATGCTTGTTGATACAGGCCCTAAGAGTGCCTCTTTTTTACTTCTTTGCTCAAACTAGTGGACTCAAAGCCATAGTGTTTTGCAAGTATGTTTTTAAGTGGCTGTACTTTTCTTGAATAGGTGGAAACACATCTGGATAGAATGACTTTGCTTAATGTTACAGTGTATAAACAGCTGATGCAGAGACTGTAGCAATAACTCTTCCTCTGCTATTACAGATCAGAGCCAACAAAGTGATACTGCTGGCCTTCAGCAATTTGTGACATCTAGTGTATTTGAATGACCCAATAATGCACACTTGACACAAGTGTGCTCCTAAACATGGAAAGGTGTTCATCAAAGGTGATCAGTTGTCCTGGTCAGCCCTGAGATAAGTTCAGAGTTACAGCTGACTAGATGGATAGCAGATATTAGGACATCACTTGAAAGCTGTTTTTTGCAGGGTAGCTTTTCAGCAGTGTGAGAGGGAAATACATTACCTGGTTATTGCAATTCCCAGTAACATATTTAATTCACATGTTGTACACCCATCCTTATGGAACAATGGCATAAGAAGAATAAGCAGGGTTTATGCTCTGGGTAAACCTTCAGTGGGAGATGGGGACAGGGCACAGGGGTCTTACCCAAAATAGTTCCTGATCACACATGCTGCTGCCCACCATGTATTCAGTCTGCCCCAGCTCTTGATCTTACAGCAGCAGCAATATGGTGTCTGTACTGACTGCTGCTGCTAGAGCAATGCTCTGGGACTGCTGTGGCTGCCAGGAAGCATACTTCTTGGGGATGGGGGACAATTTTGGTGCCCCCCTCACCCACCCATAGTTATGATACTCTTATGGAATAATCAGTCAAAAGTATCAGGGAGATGATAGTATTTCAGGTGGAGGAACAGAATATCATGTCCACCACAGCTTCTTTTTGCAACTCTGGTGGAGAAAAATAGGTCAGAATGCTAACTTGTTTTGTAGCAAAAGCCCCAGTTTTTCTTTTTTATTACATATATATATATATGATAGATATGCATTCCCTTCCCTTCCCCAGTAATTTCTGGCTTTTCTTTCTCTCCCTCTCTATTCTATTTCCTATAGACAAGCATAAGCAAGCTCAGACTTAGGATAAGCTTTAACATTTTTATTTTGGTAGCAAGTTTTTGGTTTTGGATATCCACTGTTTTATATTGTATTATTATTAGGTTTGTATTGATTTTTACTGTTGTATATTGTATTATTATCATTTTTGTATTGATTTTAGTGTTTCATATGGATATTGTACGGTTTAGGCCTGTCTTTATAAGTGAACCAAAGTAATGTCAAGTTTCCATTTTGTATGTCAAGTCTTCATCTTGTGTCCTCTGCCTGGGAATCTCCTGTGTTGCAACTGTATGATTCATGTACCCCTCCCATGTAAATTGGTTCCCGGATGAATGAGAGTGATTGGGAATGATTGAAATATAATGGTAGCAGGCCTCTACTGAATGGCCTGTAATGACTG
>NW_005842851.1:76096-90774 GCF_000455745.1 Alligator sinensis | reverse complement strand
AGCTCCGGAACTTTGTTGATACAGCTTTTCCTCTAGCGAGGCCAGCAATTAAACAACTAAGCAACAAGCGATCTCCCCCAGCCTAAACAACCTACTCTATGCCCTTGGTTAGATAAAATACTTTTTTCAAAACATACAAAGCTGTTCCTGAAGTAGAAAATGCATAGTAAAAGTTCAGGGGATCTCTGCTGGACATGGCTTCCAGCCCTACCTCTGTCCCTAGGGGTTTAGCCAGGTGCCCCTGAAACAAGGGGTGCTTATCACTATGAGGAGAGACTAGGGCACCTGGACCTCTTCAGCCTCCGCAAGAGAAGGTTGAGAGGCGACCTTGTGCCTGCCTATAAATTCATCATGAGGCCACAGAAGGGAATTGGTGAGGCTCTACTCACCAAGGCGCCCCTGGGGGTTACAAGAAATAATGGCTATAAGCTAGGAGAGAGCAGATTTAGACTGGACATTAGGAAGAACTTCTTCACAGTAAGTGTGGCCAAAATCTGGAATGGGCTCCGAAGGGAGGTGGTGCTCTCCCCTACCCTGAGGGGTCTTCAAGAGGAGATTGGATAGGCATCTGGCTGGGGTCATTTGAACCCAACACTTTTTCCAGCCTATGCAGGGGTTTGGACTCGATGATCTACTGAGGTCCCTTCCGACCCTAACATCTGTGAATCTAGGAATCTAGGAACAAAGACAAGAACCCAGCATTTGAAAAACAAAAGACCCTGCAGAACCAGCAATGCTACCATTGTACCCCACCATTACGGACACCCAAAACTGCACATCCCTGCATGGAGCACACATGCTCAGTATGCCAGGGGCTGACCCTTGCCTGGGCATGCCTCCTGTCACTAGGGTCTCACAAGGTTTGGCCCTATAAGAAGGGGCAGTGAAGACAGACCCAGGGGGATGCCCTCTCCATCTGGACCAGCACCATGCCACACCACCTATCCACCCAGAGGCCCTGCCACCGACCCCCCTCTGGACAACACCTACTGGACAAGGATCCCTTTCCAGCCTGGATAGGTAGCTATCATCCCCCATCCCCTCTTCAGCCAAGGACTTGGAATCTGCTTCTCTTCCCCACCTGGACTCCAGCTCTTCCACTGAGTCTCTTTCTCCTGCTGCAATTGTGAATGTGTTTGTGTGAACCAATAACTTCATGGGGCTGTGTAGTGTGTTGGTTTGGCCCTGCTCAAATCTCTGCTCCTCACCCCTCTAACTTCTGTCTCATTTCTCCCTCTCCTGCTTCTGGCTCACCGCCACCTCCAACACCTGTCCTGAGCTCCTCTCTGCCTCCAAACCCCCTGTTTCTTTGCCACTGTCTTATCCCCACTGCCTTTTCCTTTTCCCCTGAGCAACCAGGCTTCTGCCTCAGTTTCTTTCATGGCTATCTCTTCCTTGCCACCACTTATCTGCCTCCCCCCCACCAATATCTCACCTGTCTGCCTCAATTTCCAGCCCCAGTCTACCTTAAGTAAACCCAAGCCTCAGTTTCTCATCCAGCTTCTCTGTAGTCCACCTGTTCTAATCCCAGTTCTGGCAACTTTCATTCCCTACATTTTAACTCTCTCTCTCCCACCTGAACCTTCCCCCAAGTATCCCAGGCACCCCAAACACACACATACACACTGTACCATCCAAGTTAGGAACTTATCTGTGTGTATGTGTAGGTGGGTTGTATGTATGTGAACACTAGTGAGTGTGTGTGTGTGTGTATATCATTGTGTGCATGATATATGAATTAGTGATCTGGGTCTAACTTTTGGAGTGTATAGTGTATGTGCTTGAATTGGTGATAGGTATGCATATGCCTAGGCTGGTTTGGGTGTGTATGTGCCTGAGCTGGTAGTGTGTGTGTATGCACCTAATTGATTTGTGTGTTTGTATATGTGCAATTGTGTCACACCCTCCTGTCTAACAGCGCAATATTGAGATCCTGAGAGTTGGCCTGACCCCACAGGGCTACAGTTTGGGCCCTGGAGGTTTCTTGGATTGAAAGAGAACAGTGGTGATGCGTATGGGGTACATGGGGCTGCGTGTGAACCCCCTGAGAGTGCCGGTGCACCCCCTGACTGCCCCCCCGGTCAGTGGGATTGGTCACCATGACTGACCAAGGGGGGGCCCCCCAGGTCGCTGACTGGTCACTGGGGGCGCATGTGCCCCCCCCAACTAAGGTGGCACCAGTCACCTATGGAAGAGAATTCTCTACTGATACATATCCATTGTAATTGGCCTAGTAAGAGAACAGGAGTGTGGTTGTACTAAATCTATATTTTTGTGACCCCAAGTCCTAGAATGGACCCCAGTAGGGATCGCTGAGAGCTGTACTAAATTAAGATATCTTTGAGGCTATTCTATTTTATTTACATAAAAATGTAAATCGTAAAGATACTTTAGTCCACTGTAGCAATAGCACAAAATAATTTGAACTTACATTAGAAAGGGAGACAAGTGTTACTCACCAAACTAAAGTAAAGCATCTAGAGACTTTCTGTTTTTCAGAAAGAAGTACAGAGTTCTGACAATGAAAGTGCTGGTAACATATTAAAGTTGTAAGTTGTAAAAAGAATTTATTATGCATCATACCATTCAAATACAGCCTGAAGGTTATGCTTACTGTTTCAGTGCATCAATGCTTTATGCTTAGAGAAACTGTTCCAACTTACATTCTTGGTCATTCAGTTTACCTGCTGTAGAAATATATATGGATGTCCACTATGAGCGGGATCCAATTTTCATTAAATTCAATGTGAATTTTCCCATTGAAACTAATGGGAGTTTGGTTTGGTACTGATATGAGACAGTAACAAGTCATTAGTCCTTTAAGGGGTTTAGCATTGCTCAGTACTCAAGTTGCAGGGTTGCAGCCAGGAAGCTCAGGCATTTTGTGGGTGCTTGCTACTGTTGGGAACAAGGGACATAGAGAAGAATCTCCTAAACTAGCAAGCAGAAAATCAGTTTAAGAAAAGGGGGTGAACTATACAGCAGCCAGCTATATTTGCTTCAGTGTCATTCCTGTGTAGTAGCAGTAAGGTGAGAAAAGGACTAAGGAGTTCTTGAAATTATAGGATCTCATGTGGCTGAGAGGTTAGGTGATTGTTGCAAGCTCTGATGCAAAGGATGGATCAAAATTGTACGTCTCTGTATGTATTCAGCCAGCTTAATCAGACGTTATGAACTTATAATAGGAATCAGTCAATGAAACTACATGGTCCTGTGGTATGCAGGAGGCAGGACTAGATGATAAAAATGATTACTCTGGCTTTCAAGTCTATGAAGAGTAATTTGAATACCACCTCCTAAAAGTAACATCTTAAACTCTGATGAAAGAATAAAGATGTTATTCAGAGGATGTTGGAAGAGTAAGAACAGGCTTCCTATGCAAATACAGGTATATATTTTGTTATAATCCAGGCACCAGGAGGGGAGGTCTGGATTTTTGGAACCTTAGTTATGTAACTGGCATAACAGAGATGATCCGGAAACAAAGACTTGCTACAGACCTGACACTGGAGAATTGAGCTCCTGACAAGGATATTGTTACACTGACATTAGCCAAAATTCTTTCTAGTCATGTCAGATGTAGTCCATTTCAATAAACAGCGCAAGGAATTAATAATAGCATACCAGTGATATATTTCCTTTAGATATGCTAAACTGTGAAGGCATGAAAAAATGAAAATTAATTGGAGGAAAACCCCTTGTGATATCTCTTGTACCAGGCAAACAAGTGCATTAAATGGCTACTTTGCAATAGATTATAAACCTTAAGGCAATTCAAATGTTAACTGAGATGCCATCCTAATTATATCTTCTCTCCATCTATTAATTCGATATTAATGTTAGTCTACAAGTTTTCTTTTATTCATGACATTTTGGAGGTTTTAAATCACGTAAAAGTTAGATTAACCTTATTGAGCAACATGATACATAAAATGAAACAATTTCTCTGCTTGTGACATTTACCAGCTTTTGATCTATCTGCTCCCTGCAGGTTTTCTTGACTGTGTCCTTTCCACTGAATTGCTGATTGCAAGCTACCTGTGTTCTCTGAATGGTTACAGTATTCTTATGTGTTTGAAACAAGAGCATGGAAAATTTGCATACAGTGGTTCTGTGATACTTTTCTTTTCCTCCATAACTTTAAAAGTATAGAGATAATATGTTGGCAACTTTGTCAGCAATGTTTCCCTAAAACAATCTCTTTCTTCCATAACCCTTCCCTGGAAATTTTATTTTCCTTTCACGTGGAAAATGGTGTTGCATTTCTTTATCAGATTATGAATGGTGTGTGCAGAGCTTAATCCTTATTCAGTCTATTTTGCTCCAATTCATAGTCAAAACACTTAGGTCCATCGACTGTTACTCCAAGAGGAGTATTTTTATTGTTGTTATTTTATTTTGGTGTTTTGTGAATATCTGTTAAGTACTTATTTAGGATAAAATTCACACCTGGAAAGAGAATCCTTATAATGCCTATGAACCACAAACATGATGGATGAACTTTATGTTGTCACTGTGATAAGGGCTGATTTTTGGACTTAGGGTGGTGTCATATGTTCAACTTAACACATATTAGGGTATTACATGTTACACGTAAACCATCCTAAGGACACTTAAAAGGTGAGGGTTTGCATGTTAAAGCTTGTTAAATTGTGCAAAGAATCCACCAAGCATCTCAAAGTTATACCATTTCCTGTGAGGATTGACTTGAGCCATGCTACCCAGCTCATGTTAGGATAACTTCAGTCTGCTCAACAAAGATAAAATGAGTGAACTGCAGTCCTGCAGTATCCAAAGATGTACCACTCCAGTCCCCCACATACCCAGAGTGTCCTGGATCCTAGTCACGCCCCTGCTCAGCAATCCCTTAGTGGCAAATCAGAGATGTCCAGGCAAGAAAGAGTAGTATCCCTTAATGTGCAGCTGTTCATAGAATCTTTTAACTTAACATGCCACAGATTTAGTATGTTCTAAGTGTAATGTGTAACTTCACCCTAAGTGCCGTCAAAATGCAAGCAAATGCCTGTTCTAGCAGTTTAGCATATGTTAACTGCCCTTATGTCAATGCAATTTTTTTCCCTTTGATGTGAGACTTATCTTCTAACACTTAATAACTTTAAGAGGTCACTACATTCCAATGATTTACAACTGTGCAACAGCATAGGGACATATCCAGGTATACAAGTGAAAGCAGAAGCAATGGTTTCCAATTGCCACTGCAATCATGACTTTTTTGCATCCCTCCCTTCCCACCTTCCCCTGCATGTTAGAGACCAGGGTAATTGCCTCTATTGCCTCCCCACTAGTGATACTACCCTTGGAGAAGAAGAAGCACAAAATAGTGCGCATACAAATTTAGAATTAGTTTCAGAAGAGGAATCAAAGCACCTACTGAAAAATGAAAGTAATTGCTTTGCATATGCAGTTTCACATGTCTAAATCTATAATTAAAGAGATGAGATACAGCATTTGAAAATCTATTCCAAAAAGTTTCTATAATTCCTTACATGTGGAAATCTGCCAATTTAAAATACAGGAGTACAGTTTGTGTTATGTAGGAGGAAGGAGTACATAAAAAAGTGATCACTCTGGTTTTCAAATCTACAAAGACGGGACACAGAGTACTGGTCTAGATAGACCATTGGTTTGACCCTGTAGAGCATTTCTTATGACCATATCTTCTTACAGTTTCCCACGGTATGCTAAAAATATGCTTGTCCAGATAAGTAAGTGGCTACATCCCTAAGGCTGCCCTGCTAGCTTGATATTTCCTTTTAATTGCATAATAGGTTCTGAATTTTCATAGGTTCCAAAACTCTTGACTCCCGCTGGCTTCAACTGATAAGCATCTATGAAAGTTAGGTGAGTAGTTCCTAAGGTATGTCTACAATGTCCAGGGCCATACTGGACAATAATGACAGAGCCAGTTCAGATAGTGGAAGCAGTATAGCTGTGTCAGAGCACTTCTTTAATGTGGCTGAGTTTTAACACAACAGAACCACCCTGGTTCCCTTCCAGAAAAAGTCTGTGCAAAGGTGTTAGCCCTAGGGGACCCTCTTGGTAATGCCAGGGGATTGCCCACTCTAAGTTATCTTCTCTATTATACTGGCAGAAGCAAGTGCTAAAGTTTTATATCCTATTATGTCCCGTGGGTTGGAGTTATGGAAGCAGAGCTTGGACTGTGCTGTTGCCAACATGAAATGCTCATAATGGGTAGAGGTTAATCCTAAGTGAATAACTCTCATATAAGACAATTTTGTATCACAGCAAAATCTACATATTTCTGAAAATGTTACCACAAATGTTTTCACTGTGACTTAAAAAAATATTGCTCAACATCAATCAGAGCTTTTATTTGTGTGTCTCAGAAGAGAGAAAACACAATAGTACATGATAGACATATTTCACGTATCAGGAAAAAGCAGGAAAACAATCTTACACAACACAGGAACTAACCTAACTTTCCACTTCTCCAGGAAATCATCACTCTTCTAACTGAAGATATATTATATTTGAAACGTACATGTCACAGAAGGAAAAAGAACAAATATAGCATCATTTTACTTGCCTGGCCAAAAGCTGGGTGGGTAACTATCCTTTTTCTGAAACTTTGCATGCTTCTGAGTCTTCAGGGGAATACTGCCTCAGTAGCTATGGTAAGAATCCAGTAAATTTTAAAGGATTTTCATTGCACAAAGACTGATAAACTCTCTTGTGCCTCATCATTGTCCATTGGCTGAAACTATACATCTCAATTTGCCCCCCTCCCTCTGTTGTGGACTAAGCAAGATATGAGTCACGTTTCTTCCTATTGGGCTAACCTCTGACACCTTTATTATCACTGATAAACACAAATAAGTGTTCACACAAGTAGTCCTGTAAGAGCTATTTGTATGAACAAAATTTTTCTGAGAGGACTAAGGACTCTGTGTGCCCCACTGAGATGTTCTTACCACACTTAATCCTTTGAAGAGCTCCCCAGCAAAATGGAGGAAGTTGGGAGTGAGAGAGAAGCACTTAAGACTTTTTTTGATAGGTCACAGATGAGCAGTAAAAAGCACTTTTTTTAAACCTTTGAAGTTGATTTTCAAAGTCTTGCCTTTTACCTATGTAGTCACAATGATTCTGTTTATTTCTGGTGAGAACGTATTGTCTGTGCATCCATAATCTGTAAAAGAGCATACTATAAATGAATAATGTGCAAAGGGGCATGCGTTTGTTAGGACTTTCCTTTAGTAAAGTGATAATCCCTTACCACTTTATTTTATGCTCTGGTGTGGTGTGTAGTATGCTGTGTTCTGCATTATGTATGATCAGCTTTATAGCTGTAGAATTTATGTAACTTGTCTACCAGAACATGCACATTTTGCACAATTTCACAAAATACTGACCCAATCCAGATTGGCAAAACAGAAGGACACCAGTCAGTTTATAGTGGCTTTAATCCTTCAGTATAAAATAGAGAAGGAAAATTATACTCTCCTTTACAGTTATCTCCAGTTAACTGGTTGCCTTCTGTGAGAAGGATTAAAAATGTAAAAAAGGAATAAAGTGAAGTTTTGGTTAAAAGCTTTAATGGGACTGTAAATGTGTGGAGTTACAAACCCAGTATTCAGGTGCAAACTACTGAATACTGGGTTTCTGGTGGAAAAATTTGACAGGACTCAGACTATACATACAGACCTAGCCGTAATGAATGGATTAGGCATACCTGAATATGTATAGTGCAAAGAAAGCCTTTTCTTAAGCTTGAAAAAAAATAATCTTCTTGGTATTTGAGTTTGTTCTGCTTTTTCAAAGTTTGATGAGCCTACATTTTTTTTAACTGGATTAGGTTTGAGGAGGGAATATATAATATATAATATATAATATTTATACCTTACTACTATGAGAGGAGTGATTTGATATAGAAATAGAGACCATTTTATGCACTATTTGAAAAGTAATATGAAAGCCCTTTCTCCTCGCATATCTGAAAGTGATGGACAAGACCTGGCTTCTTTTGGGCCAGATTGTAAAGTCTTAATTCATTGCTTTTTTTGCGCAGAACAATTGAAGTCACTGCAAATTAATTCAGAATGTTGCAAAATGAGGATATATAAAAAATATATATATATAAGAATGTAAGAATTGACACTATTTCTTGGTTAGATCATGCTTGTTTTAATGCCTTTGATGTGACAAAGGGAGCTGTCTCACTTGACTTAGTATCACAGCAAGGACTTGATTATTTTTATCAGAGGAATTGTCTTGGGGCCTTCAGGTGTTTTTCTGGGCAATGTCAGATCCAAAATGGTCAGACATTTTAAATCTATATCTCAAAAAAGGTACTAAAAAGATCCTGAATTCAGGAGCAGATCTGGCAGGGTGCACTGGTACATTTGCACCCACCTTTGATTCCTGCTCCACCCAAAATTTAAAACCAATTGCCTGACAGTAGTAGCTGTATTTCTAATCAGGCAGTGTTGAGGGAGTTACTTAACTTCATGGCTCATTATAATCTATCTGATCCCTTCTAAACTCTTCATTCCACTGGTTTTAATGACCCTCTCTTCTTTTTAACACTCTTAATGTTCCATCAATCAAGCTATTATTTGTTCTGCTATTCTGCTGTCTGCTTGCTGTTCCTGGTAATGAAGCTTCGATTTCACAGCCCTGCAGATAGATGCACCTGACCATCTACACCCCTGTTTTCAAAATCCTAGATCTGCCCATGCCTGAATTAATCAAGTGTTGTGAACCTCTACATCATGAATTACAAGACAATGATGGTCAGCTGCAATGGCTACATATAGGTAGGGCTTGGTTTAGATTGCAATTTCACATTTTTCATGAAAATCATGAAATAAAGTGATTTTCATGAAAAATGCAATTTGCAATGAAATCCCATGATATGGCACAGCAACTGGCCATATCATGGCATTTCATTGCAACAATATGGCTGTTGCAGGCTGGGGAAAGCATTCCCCAGCCAGCAGCAAAGCCTAGCAGTCCAGGGCAGGGAGGAGGGGTCACAAAAGGGACAGGAGGAGGAGAGAGTTTGGGGATGGGTAAGAGAGAGGCTGTTTGCTCCTCTGGGCAGGAAAACTGGGATGTGAGGGATTAGGGGTGCCTGGCAGATGGCCTTGGCATGGGAGGAACTGTTTGCTCCTCTAAGTGGGAAAACTGGGGAGCCAAGGTTTGGGGCTGGGAGGAAAGAACACACAAGTGGAGGTGCAAACAGCTGCCCCCTTACCCAGCACCAGGGCCATCTGCTAAGGCAGTCCTCAAGTGCCCCCCATTCCCTGTATTCCAGTTTTTCCACCCAGAGGAGCAAACAGCGCCTCCCCCCCCACCCATCTCCAAGCTATCTTCTCCCCCTCTTCTTTTTGCTTTTCCCCAGCTTGCAGCAGCCATCTGGTGGGGGGGGGAGAGGGAGGTACCACAAGCTGGGCATGAAAACGGTGGACCCCATCATGATCAGGCCATGATATTAGGGGCCTTTTTTTAAAGCACTGGGAGCTGGGGGGGGCAGGACAGCCATGGAAGGGTTGGGGGGAGGACAGGAGTTGCGGGGCTGGGGGAGCAGACAGGGGATGGGGCCTGACAAGGGTCCCCCTATGGTCCCCTCCTCCCTCGTCCAGCCACCGCTTTCCTGTCCCCTACTTACGAGCTCTGAGTCTGGCTCTAGCTCCCTGCTGTAGCAGGCAGGGACTGCCCAAATCATAGAAGCTCTCCATATCTTTTGCAAAGTTTGGAGAGCTTTGAATCAATTTGGGCCTTTTTTATTGGTCCCCTGATTTGATTCAGATTTGGAGATTTGGCCACTGAATCGGACCGAATTTCCTCTGAATTGAATCAGCACGCGAAGCTTTGCACAGCCCTAATGCTAAGCACATGGTACCAAGAATGTTGCAAAGACTATGTTTCTAGTTACAGATGAGTAACTTTATTTTTTCCTTCAGCAAAATGTGTGGAAGGTACTGTAACAGGAAAGCTGCAGTTTGTCATAAAGAAAGAAACTCAGCAGTTAGATGCCAGTAGTTTGTCCTTTGATCTAACCTTCATACTACAGTTACTTTGTTTTTCATGTCTCAATTGCTATTTAAGTAATAATGGCTGACTAAAAGCTATCTAAAAAGGAAGAGAAAGACTAAACTCTAAAGTAGTATTCTGAGAGTTGAAGGGGTGAGGGAAAATGCATTGGAAGCTGCTATTCAGTAGGAGCCTTTATTATACAAGGAGCTGGGGTACTAGTATTTATTAGCCATTTATTTTCTGTGCATGTCCAGTTAGCAGTTCTGGACCTTGAGTAGGTTAGCTGTCACTTGGTAAAAACAGAGAAGATTAGTTATGTCCTTACGCATTCTGAGCCTCGCTTGCAGTGGCTACATCAGCTTCTACAGAATGCAAGATTTCATTTAAAATAATTAAGACAGCAATTTCCAGGTACTGTGTAGCATGGTGGATATGCACAGCAAACATTCAGTCAATTGTTGGTGAATGCAAAGTTCACACAGTATGCACCAATGGCCTCCATTTCTAGCTCTTACAGGGTGGAGAAACCCTTTCAGATATCAAGGGCTGTCTTAGGAATCTGATGATATGTGTGTTCATACTAATGCAAAGTTCCACAGAAGTCAGTTAATTCTAAGAGCAGATCATTTTGTAGGACTGGGACCCTAATGGCCTTTCAAGAGCCACAGACAAACAGTGGACATTATTCTCTCCAGATAGAACTTAACTAAAATCAGTTAATTTACACCCTAGGACAACTTGACTTTATCTCTCTGAGAGCCAGGAGTTGGCCCCATTTATCTCATATGAGTGTTGACTCTGTAAATCAGTACAGTTATTGAAATGTTACTCTTTTTTATGGCTGATCCTTATTTGGGAGTGTGCGGGCCGGGAGCACCCTGAGCCCCTTTTCGCGCTGCACGCGGGCTGTGGCCAGCAGCCCGGGCACGCGGGGGCGGAGAGGGAAGGCCTTCGCTCTGGAATTAGGCACGGACGCGTATAGGTAGTTTAAAAGATTGTTTACTTACACCGAGATGGCAATGGTGTAGGCTGGAAAGCTTGATTAAGTTGCAGTTACAGACAGACACAACACAGACGGTCTCGTGGAGGTTGTTAGGCTCCACGGTGCAGAGCTCCGGATGCTCTGGGTGAACAGGCCACCAATGTAGAAATCGTAAATACGTCTTATATTAGTTGCGCTCGAAGACGGGAAGAGGTGGGCGGTGGATCAGGCCGCCACGCTCCTCTGGATCTCACACAGGGTTTCTATTACCCTGCCGTGTACCCAGAGTCCCCACGAGATGGATGTGGAGTCCTCTTCGGCTTGGGCGGAAACTGCTCAAGCCTCTTATACGGCTAACAGGCCAATCGCTAGCCACCACGTGTGAATAATTTAGCACTAGCCAATCACGGGGAACAAATTTGCATACCGGTGGCGGGAACTCTTTTGCACCGTGCATTCCTCTTGCAACTCGAGCAATGCACTCTGCAAAAGAAGCTGAAGAAAAGGCGGGAAACTGGTCCCTGCACCGGAGTTTCCTCTTGCTACAGGAAACTCCCGTGCAATGCCCTGCAACTTAACGTGGATAATTCTGATGCCGAAGCACACACACACAATCATGCCTTTTGGGTCATGACAGGGAGTAGGATGCAGTGTCAGAGAGTGGTGTTAAGGCATCTTTCTATGGATCGAGAAGTGTGAATTAGAGCCAAAAACTCACCTCCCAGCTCACCTAGCTGGGATTGGGTCTTTTGAGCAGATGGAGGTGATGCTCTCTACATCATTCCCTAATGTAATACTGGCTATGGAAACTAGCTTACTTTAATCAAGCTAGTATGATGAAATTTCTAAGCTTAGGCTGAATGACTGACTTTGTAGCAGAAACATGTTATTCCTAACTGCTCAGGAATAGTGGTTATAGTCTGGTTGCAAGGAGGCTATTCATAATGGACCAAAGATTTATCCCCTATTTTAACATTTCCCCCACAAGAAGATCTTTTTCCCATGATAAAGATCTTCAAAAGGCTTCATTCTATTTGTATTTACATGAGCTTAGTTCTGTGCCACTACATTTTCAAATTTGGGGATAACTGATAATGTATAACTTTTGGACTTCTAAAGGATAAATCCTTGTAGAAAGGCCAAATCCTGCAATCCACATACATGCAACACTGACTAAATTAAATAGGAATTTAGCCTAAAGACTGACCAAGGACACACATATATAGGTGTCAAACATCTGCTCAAATGTGTGCTAATTAGCACATTAATTAGTGTGCTCCAACAGACTCTGCTTCATATGTATTCAGTGTCCCCATGCTGCAACATAGTTAAAGCCCCCCCGCTGCCATTTTGAAGCATGGGACACTGAACATACCTGACACTGTGGGTGCTTTAATTAAAATGGCTCCTGGAGTCACTCTAATTAAAGCAACCACTTCCACCCCTGAACACATGTATAAACACCCTGTAAGATTAAAATAATGGTTTGTGCAGTCACCTGACTGAAAGGAAGCTGTAAAATTTTGGGGTTTTTTCAGTTCACAAGGTCACTTGCCATGATTAGAAAAAAATAAATGTACTAAATGGCCTCTGTTCCAGGTTAATTTTTTATTAAACACCAAACTGACACGTTTAAAAAAATAATTTCCTACATGTAGTTTTCCTTGTTCTTGCAAGGCAAGATTGTAAATACCACAATATGACACTTGCGGGTTTTGTTTAATAATCTGAGAGAGCAGTATGGAAGAAGGCTACAGTCTTTAAACATATATGATCTAGGCCATGTACAGGTGTTCTGTTTCTACTGAGAGAATTGCACTCCCAGTAGAAGCCATGAGTGTACATGTTTTCATACAGTTCCTCCTAGAACAAATATGGCTGTCCTTGGAGAAAAATAACACATCTTGAATCCAGAATTCCTCCTGTATACTTTCATGCCACTCAGTTCCTCCAGGGGAGCAAGGGGAGTTGAGTGAAAAGAAATGATCCCTGTGCCAGATGAGACTGGGGCTGCCCTGTCTGAGGAAAATCAAGGCAGGGGAAGCTGCCACTTGCCCTTTCCCAGTCCTGTGAGGTATAGTCAAGCAGCAGGGAAAGGCTCCTATGTCTTCCCAAGACAGTGGTCACCCCAGTCTGAAGAAGACACATATGGCACAGCTGCTCCCAATCCTCCTGTAGACTGAGAGTTGCCTGTTACAACCCTCCCACTCTTCACACTAGGGTCCCTGGTCTGAGGAATGGACCTCTGGAATGGGAGGACTGAAGCAGCTGCTGCTTTGTCCTGATCACAATCACCTTGGGCTGAGGAAGACATAAGATGCAGGCAAGGGGGGAAGTTCCAGGCTGTGCAGTCCAGTTATCTGTACCGCTTCCTCACCCAAAAACATTTATAGTGGTGGAAAATTTTCACCTCCCTAAAATATCTACTGCAAGATTTGAACACATATTCATAGCCTTCTCACTTACAGATGGTTTTGAAAAGACAATTGAGAAGAATAATGTTTTTTCTATCTTGCTTTTCTTCTCTATTTTCTATTGCTGTATAAGAGAAACAGGTTAAATGTGACCTAGTATTCATGAAACACTAGTACAGTCCAGTGAGAAGTGCCTCTCTCCAATAAAGGAGATGCAACATAGTAATAACTGGGTCTGTCTTCCACCATTCACTGCTTCCTACCTGAGAAATCCTCAAACCAGAATCAACAGTCAGAATATTTCAGCAGCCCTCATTGAAAAATCAGTTTCTCTAAAAATAACCCATTCCCATCCAGCAGCCTTAAACATTTTCCATGCACTGAACCATGGCAAAGCTGCATACTTTCACTGTTGAGTTTTATCATCAAGATCAGATTTCCAGTGTCAGGTATGGAAGGAAGGACATTCTCCAGAAAAGTAAGAGCTGAATTATAGTTGAAACGTAATTTAAATTTTTTTTTTTTAATCCTGTTTAAAAAAAATATTGATTGACGTATATGGTACTGGTCTGATTTGATTTGTGTGTGGAGCTGCAGGCAGGAGCCCAGCAGTGACTTTGCCAGTGAAACCTTCTGTACCTGGGTGAGCTGGAAACCTCCCCCTACATAAACTGTTGTCACCAGGCAGCAGCCTACAGGGGGCAGCTGAAGGTCACTGACTACTCTGTAAGTCTGAAATGTACTTTTTTGTTTGATATGTTTTTAACTGTTGATAACTTTTAGTTTATTTTATTTCATCTCCATTTATGGTTTTTTATTGAGAATTGTTTTTATTAGTCTCTTTTCTCCATCTCTTCATTAGCTAAGTGTTAAAAATCCAGTATGCTTTATAAGAAAAAATGCTCTTGTCATTGTAATTATGACTTTTAGTCTACCCAGTATGGAAGCACCCCTTGTCCCTACTCCTTTGCTGTCTGTAAATAGAGATCTGTGTATGCAGCTGAAAATTATGAAATGTTGTTAAAAAAGGCCTAAAAAGGGCAGAAGAGTCCAGTAATACTCTTACCAATAATCCCATGACACAAGAAATTAAGATGCTGAAGGGGAAGATCAATGAAGAAAGCTTGATTTCAGCATCACCAGCTAGAAGTATTGTGGGTAAAGTACATTTTAAAACAGATTTATCAAACCCACAAGTATCCTTTACTCTTGATGCTGGCTCTAACCTCCCAGGAGATGAGACCTGGATACATGATACAGCCTTA
>NW_005842851.1:72091-76065 GCF_000455745.1 Alligator sinensis | reverse complement strand
CACGGTGTAGGAAAAGACTATAAGGATGCTCCAAACCAATGGTACTCAACCTTTTTGCCTGGCAGGCTAGATTGCCAGTGCCTGATTTGTCTGCAGGCCAGATCCAGCATGGGTTCCTGATCCAGCATTCAGGCAGCACAGCGGGCACCATCTGGCTGCTTGGATGGGGGCAGGGGGCAGGCTGACCCCAATGCAGCCCCACAGGGGAAAGAAGCTTGACCCAGCCCATTGAGAGGGCAGGGGGTGTGGCCCAGCCCTGTAAATGGTGGGGGGGGGAGGAGGGGAGGCATAGCTAACTCCCAACCTGGCCCCACAGGGAAGGAATGGGCTGTGGCCCAGCCCCAACCCAACCCCATAGGAAAAGGTGGTGTGGACTAGCCTCAATGGGAGGGAAGGGGGCATTGCCCAGCCCCAACAGGAGGGAAGGGAGTGTGGCCCAGCCCTGAAGGGGAAGAAGCATGGCAAGTCCCCAGTCCACCCTCTGGGGAAGGAAAGGGGTGTGGTCCAGCCCTGACCCAGAAACAGTGTAGGGGCGTGGCCTGGCCCCATGGAGGAAGGGGTCAAAGCTCAGCCTAGCCCACTGCATGAGACTTGGTGTTTGGGAATTTGGCAAAACAGAGGGTGGCCCTGTTAATGGCCACCACTTCCCCACTGCCAAATTTTCTGACCCATGGGGAGCCACACAAGCCAGATGCCATGGCTCTGCAGGATGCATTTGCCCATGGGTCAGAGGTTGAACATCCATGCTCCAGACCATCAAAACTGCCAAGTATCTCTCATTTCCTCTATAGGTGCTATAGTTTAAGAAAATGAAGAAAAAAATATCCTCCTTTCAAATGAATTAACAGCAATTAAGAAGTTAATGTGCAATCTAAAATCACCTCTTGAAGCTCACAATATTTTACTTAAGGCAGCTGATGGAAAACTGACAAGCAATTACATTTTAAGAAATGGGCTTACCACTAACCTTGAACAGTGAAGATTTTATTACACTTGATAAAGAAATAGGATTGGTCAGAATCTGATTGGTCAGAATTTGACCAACTAAATCTTCTGCCACTAATGTTAATAATCATAGCTCTACTAGACACAAAAACAAAAGATTAAGACAGGAAAATATTTTTATTATTCAATTTTTACCCACATAAAAGATAACTTTTTCAATATGAAAAAGAGAATTGGACAATTCTTAGCCATATGATTTTGAATGGTTATTGGAATATAATATTATCTATGTATCCAGAATTGAATCCTTGAAAGGCTCAGCCAGGTATGCCTTTGTCAGAGTTGGTTTTAAGAATTTACATGTTAGGCACCTGGTGTTAACTGGGAAGTCAATTTCCCTTTGAATGGGTTAGTAACAAAGAAGACACCCACCTTTCCAGTGTAAGGAATGTAATAGGCTGTTAAGGGCCTCAGTTGCCACTACTGCCTGTCCCTGTATCTGTGGATTTAAAGGATTGAGTAGATCCCAGAATCTAACCACTACGCCCTTAGTTGATATTGGTCTTTTGGTCTGGAAATAGCTGGGTTGTCAAACAAATTGACTTACCCTTTATGGAGAACTTTTATTAAGGATTTTAATGTTATGATTTTACAAGAGACATGGTATGAGAAGATTTTTTCCATTACTGGGTATATTTCATTTTTTTAAAAATGTTTGGAAGGATAGAACCAAAGAGGAGTTGCAGGAAAGTGTGGCTACACTCATCTCCATAAGGAGTCTGAATGAGGGATTAGAAATTGAAATAGACTCTAACCATTTACTATCAGTCCTCAATTAAATACTATGGTAGATCACCCTGGGTTCTTATTAATGTTCACTTCCTGCCAATCATATCAAGATCTGCTGTAATTTTGAAATCGGAATTGTTATATAGAGGTATTGAGATGATCCAAAATAAATTTCCAGAATTAGAAATAATAATGCTAGAATTGGTGGCACCAATACCCATGATAACGAAGATGTCATTAATGAAACATGGGGAAACCCACCTGCACCCCTATGTGATAAGAAACTAAATAAAGGAGAATGGTGCCTCTTAAAATTCATAGCTGAAGAGAATTTTAAAATGCTTAATGTATGAACTGGCAAAGATGTACCAGGGCAGTCACATCTGTTATGACTAAATGAGCAAGTATGATAGATTATATATTAATAGAACCACATATGTGGTACAAGTATAAATTACTAACATGGGTGGAAAGTGACCATTTGCCCCCTCACTAAAAAATTAATTAGAATTTTATGGGGAGCCCTTCCCAAAAACTGTACAACTAGCCCTGAAATTAGACATAGTCAGGAAAAGAGAATTAAATGGAATAATGAGTTTATAAACCTTTTTTTATTCCAAGTTACAATGTTTGTATTTTGGAAAAGTAAGGAAAAGTATCTGTTCACAAATCCTAAAGTTTTCTCTCTCTCTCTCTCTCTGCAAGTCTGCTGTGGTCTCAGCAATTCATTTCTGCAGAGTATTTACAAGATTTTATCAGTATAGTAGAGCCAGTCTGTAGGTCCCTTGAGGTTTGCGATTACTATCTTCATCCTGCCCTCTTTCTTCCCCCACATTTGGAACAACATGTAAAGGTTAATGTTAGGGGTTTTTTTTAATAAATATATTGTTCGGATGCTTTCTCTTTGCAAAACTGGTTCTGAAATCCTAACCTGATTACTCATATTGAACAGAGGAAGCATCTAAATGCTTCTTATGATGTCAGAGACTGGAAAGGCTGGTAAAAATGTATATCTAAATAATAAGTGAGCTAGGCTTGCAGTATATCCCAAAGAAGTGTTGCAAGTCTTTCTCAGAAATCTTCAGATTAACACTGTGCCCAGAGGTGCTTGTATGTGCATGTTTGCGTGTGAAAAACTGTTTCACCCAAATGAAAAATCAGATGCCTCATCTGATTTGGTTACTTTAAGGAAAGTGAGGACAGAATTTAGCTCTTAGGGCTAGGGATAGGAATTACACATAAACCAGTGTAAGTGATTGGAAACTGGTTCAAGTCTGTAACCCAACAGAAGTTCAGTGCACAAAAACTATTTTCAAAATGACCAAAACCGGTTCAAGCTAAACCTGGATGGATATAGTATCAGACTTAACTGATTTAGGTTAAATCAGTTTATTGAACTTCTGTCTCAGATACCCTCTAGATTCAAGTTAACTCATAGTTCTGCAGCATCCCAGATGCTTTGTACCTCCCCCAAAAACCCCTAATTCGTAGGGAGGGAAGGCTATCCTTGGCCCAAGCTATCTCCTCCAGCCCAGCAGGGAGGCCCTAGAGCCCCATCCAGCTTCTGGCCTGTAGGCCAGTGGCTGCATTTATAGAATCAAAAGTGAATGTCTGTTCACTTGTTTATTAGTTCAATCTACGCAGCTTAGTCTAACCTGTGAAGATTGAATTGATTGAGCCTCAGGCTTTTGACTGCCTGTACTTAGCCTAAAAGTTAAAAACAAACACACAAAATTATTTTTAATGTCTTTCAGAACTCATTTCTTAGGCTTTGGGGATATCAAAGTGACCATATCTCTGCACCAGATTAACCTGGAATGAGATCAAATATGCTTCTGCTTTTGATATTAAGACCAGCCACCTTCTCTCTCTGTAACTATTTTATACTTAATTTTAATTTTTTTTTTATTTGAGTGAGTTATGAGCGCCAAAAGTGCACTTGGGGCATACTTTACACTTGATGAATATTTTAACTCACTTTTCTAATGTTCTACGTGAATGAGAACGTTGCTTTGTTTGGGTAAATGGCTAAATTATCTGTATAATCCTTAGTTCTGCCAAAAATCCCTTGAATAGTTAAAGACATCATAATGTATAGAGCAGAGGTGTCTTGCTTCCTATGATGTTGTTCATGTGTAATTATAATATATGTACATAGATTCATAGATTCACAGATGTTAGGGTCGGAAGGGACCTCAATTGATCATCAAGTCCGACCCCCTGCAAGGGCAGGAAAGAGT
>NW_005842851.1:66275-68159 GCF_000455745.1 Alligator sinensis | reverse complement strand
CAGGGATGTGTAGCTTTCCTTAACATAGAGAGCTACACCCCCACCCCTTTTCTCTACACGATCCCTCCTGTACAGGGTATAGCCATATATACCCATGGTCCAGGCATGGGTGGAGTCCCACCAGGTCTCCGTTATCCCTATGACATCATAAATATTTGCACTGAGCAGGAGGATGAGTTCCTCCTGCTTATTCCCCAAGCTCCTGGCATTTGTGTACAGGCAAGCAAGTGCCCCCTGCGGGGCTCCTTCCTTGCCCACAGATTTTACCAGGGCTGGGGCAGGGGTGGGCTCCCTTAAGTGCCTTGACCTGCTGGCTTTGCAAGGATTGCTCAGTGGGCCAGCAGTGGCAGTAGTCCCCCCGTCCCCGAGCAGGCTTAGTTTAAAGCCTGGTGGAGCAGGTCAGCCAGTCTAGCTGAGAAGAGCCGCCTCCCTAGGGGAAAGAGGTGGAGGCCATCTCTTCCTAGCAGCTCGCTGCCTTTCTCACCAAAGAGCGGGCTGTGGTCATGAAAGCCAAAGCCTTCCCGATGACACCAGCGCCGCACTCTTTGGTTGACCACGTGGATCCTCCTCTCCCTCCTCGACCCATAGCCTGAGACTGGGAGGATCGACGAGAACACCACCTGTGCCCCCAGTCCCTTTAGCCCCGCTCCCAAATCCCTGTAGCGCCTCATGACCTGGCTGGGAGTGCTCCTGTGGGTTTGAGGAGTTCTGGGATCCTCTCTGCAATGTCCCGGATGCGGGCACCCGGGAAGCA
Source organism: Alligator sinensis (assembly GCF_000455745.1). NCBI lineage: Eukaryota > Metazoa > Chordata > Crocodylia > Alligatoridae > Alligator > Alligator sinensis. The sequence continues at coordinate 67,405 of NW_005842851.1, read as the reverse complement.
GCAGACTTCCCGGGCTAAGGGGTCGGGGTGGCAGATTGCCCCCTCAGTCCGCCTCTGGAGGGAGTTTCCCACAACAAACACCTTACGTTTTGTCTTGGGGAGAGCAGGGGCGGTAGCTGCACTTGGGCCCATGTTTCCTGCGGGAGCCGGAGACTCAGCAGGCTCTGCTGGAGCAGCAAGAGGTGCATACCTGTTGCTCAGCTCCAGCGGGGCAGGGGCCTTGGTGGGGCGGGCCTTAGGGCCCTTGACCACCATGGTCCATGCCCCTAGCTGGAAAGAGGGGGAGAAAGAGTGGGAGGTCCCGGAGTCCTCCTTTGGCCTGGAGGGAGACTGTGGTCTACCCTCCGCCTCCCGGGGGAGAAGGGCCTGGCAGTAGGAGTCTATCTCCTGCTCGCAGTCCCTGATGGCACGCAATCTCTGGACTGTGGCCTGGAGCTCCTCCAGCTGGCGCGCCAGAGACCCCAAATGGTAGCAGACCCCACAAGGGGAGGCCACCATGGTCCCAGGCCCCAGAACCTGAAAAAGGGACAGGCAGCCCCCACAGCTGAGAGCCAGGGGCTCCGTCTGCGTGGAGCCCGGAACCAGGGGCTCCGTCTGGGTGGCAGTCTTTGAGGTGCTGGGGGGGGGGGCCGCGGAGCCTGAGGGGACCCTCGGGGTGCGGCGCGTGCCCATCCGTGGCATGCCTCTGGTAGGCTGGCCATGGCTGGGACTGTCTACCCTGGGGGGTGCACAGGCAGGGTCTGGGGCCCTCCCGTGCACCCTCCCACGCAAACTCCGTCCTAACTCACGCACCGGCAGAGAAGCGCGCCTGTTCGTGCGGCTCCAGTTGCGTGGCTCCCTGGGGGGCTGCACCAAGTAGGGGCAAGGGCGGGGCTTGACCCGGCCTGGCTCCACTCAGCTGCCTCCTCCCACACACACACTAATGGGTTAGCCCCCTCTCTCCATGGGCCCTGCTTACCTCCGGCTGTGCTGGGGGGCGGCGGGGGGCTCCGCGGCTGCTGGAGGGTTTTGGGGGGCTTCTGGGGGGCTTCAGGGGAGTGGGGGCGCAGCGAGCTTTCACCCACGCGTCTCTCGCCACTTCCGAGCCTAACTGGGCTTTTTTCCCGGTCGGCGGGCCCTTTTAAACTGCG
>NW_005842851.1:41697-65855 GCF_000455745.1 Alligator sinensis | reverse complement strand
ACAGCCACCCTTCCTGGGCTCCCATCTCTTCAAAACTCTTACCCTGCAGTGCGTCCTTGACTAAACACCTGAATTCATTGAAATCAGCTTTCCTAAAGTCTAGCACTTTCACCCTACTAGTTACCTTACCCACTCGATGTCTTATGATGAATTCTATTATTTGGTGATCACTGTCCCCCAGGTGACCACCGATCTGTAGGTCTCCTACCATGTCATCCCCCGTTGCCAATACCAGGTCCAGTAAGGCATCCCCCCTAGTGGGACCATGTACCTCCTGTGTCAGATGTAGGTCCTGTACACAGGATAGGAACCTGCGTGACCGGTGGGACTTTGCTGTCTGCATCTCCCAGCAGATGTCTGGGTAGTTTAGGTCCCCCATGATTACCGCCTCCCTAGTTTTTATGGTCTCCAAGAACTGCCACAGGAGCCCCAAATTTAGTTCTTCCCCTTGGTGTGGGGGTCTGTAGCAGACCCCTACCACCAAATCCCTTTCTCCTTGACCTCCATGTAACCTAACCCACAATCCTTCTACTTTCTCCTCCTCCGATTCCGTTTTGATAAGGGTTGATGTATATCGCTCATTGACATAGAGCGCAACCCCTCCCCCTCTCTTCCCCACTCTATCCTTTCTGTACAGCTTATAACCCTCAATGTGTACTGCACAGTGGCTATGTAGAACAGAGATGCTTCTGACGTGATTATTTTTCCCATGTTTATCATATGCATATAGTCACATTACAGTTATAGTCTCTCTTTCAAAGAATTATTCTACCTTTCCAGATCTCACAACACCTTCAAATGGTCAATACTTTTTAAAATCAAGTTGTAAAATAATGTCTTCCATGTCAGTACCTAAGATGAGCAAAGTTCCAGCAACTGGTCTTTAATAATGTTGGTTCATAGTTTCATAGTTTTAGGGTCGGAAGGGACCTAATAGATCTTCTAGCCCAACCCCCCACCAGGGCGGGAGAACAACAACAACAAAAAACAAACCCTAAAAACAAAAACGGGACTCAAATGAGTCCAGCCAGGTAGGTATCCAGCCTCTTCTTAAAGATCCCCAGGGTAGGGGCCAGCACCACCTCCCTTGGAAGTTGGTTCCAGCTCCTAGCCGCCCTAACTGTGAAGTAGTTTTTTCGGATGTCCAATCTGTACCTCCTCTCCATCAACTTGTGCCCATTACTCCTTGTTATGCCAGCGGGGGCTAGGGGAAACAGCGTCTCCCCCAAACCCTTCTGGTTCCCCCTAGTGAGTTTATAGATGGTCACCAGGTCCCCCCTCAGCCTTCTCTTGTGGAGGCTGAATAGGTTCAGGTCCCGCAGTCTCTCACTGTAGGGTCTGCCCTGTTGTCCCCGGATCATGCGGGTGGCCCTCCTCTGGACCCTCTCCATGTTGTCCACATCCCTCCTGAAATGGGGCGCACAGAACTGGACACAATACTCCAGCTGCGGCCTGACCAGCGTCGCATAGAGATTCAACTTCTCGCTGACATCCATGATATGCATGGTTTCTTTAGTGCTACCAAAACCATCTATGGTCCAAGCACACAGGGACTAACCCCTTTGAGACCTAAGGATGGAGGAGACCTGATCAAGGAAAAGGGAGCCATAAATGTCCATTTGAAGGAGCATTCTGAAGACCTTCTCAATCAAGATTCTATTCTTGATGAGAGTGCTCTCAACTCCATCTCACAAGACCTGGTCAGAGATGATCTCAGAATCCCCCCAGCCCTTGATGAGTAAAGCCATTGAGCAGATAAAGAATGACAAAGCATCTGGAACTGATGGAATCCCCATGGAAATCTTCAAGCAGAGGGGAGAGGAGCTAACATCACAGCTTCATGCCCTCATCTTAAGGATCTGGAGTTATGAGGTAGTCCTGGAAACCCCAGGGATTCCATGATTGTGACAGCATTCAACAAAGGAGAGAAATCTGACTGTGGAAACTAGAGGGATTGCCTTGCTGTCCACCAGAGGAAAGACCATCATGAGAACCCTCTTGAACCATCTCTTTCCACTTGCTGAAAAGCTCCTCCTGGAATCTCTGTGTGGGTTTAGGGCAGCAAGAGGCACAACTGACAAGATCTTCACAGCTCACCAGCTAAAGGAGAAATGTCAGGAACAACATAAGACTCTCTACGTGCCTTTCTTTGACCTCACAAAAGCTTTCAACCTGTCAGCTGCGAAATGTTGTAGAGGATCCTTCTCAAGTATGGATGCCCACCAAAATTTGTGCACTTTCTCTGCCTGCTCCATGATGGTATATGAGCATTGGTTCTCAGTAATGGATCTATCATAGATCCCTTTGAGGTTAAAATGGGAGTTAAGCAAGGCTACATCATCACTCCAACACTCTTCTCAATATTCCTTGCTACATCTGACCACCAACAAGCTTCCAGCCACAGTAGAACTAAATTGCCTAATGCATGGTAAGCTGCTTAACTTCAGCTGACTCCAAGCCAAAACCAAGACCACCCTAACCTCAATCATTGAGTTCCTGCATGCTGACAGTACTGTAGTATGTGCTCACTCAGAAGCAGAACTTCAGGCAATCGTTGATGTCTTTACCAAGGCATACAAGAAAAGGGGACTGACACAACATTCAGGAGACTAAGGTCATCCACCAACAAGCTCCTAATGAGCAGTCTCCAGGTCTAGTAATCCAGATCCATGATGAGACTCTGGAAAACATTAAGTATTTTCCATACCTCAGAAGCCATCTCTCACAGAAGGCTGACACTGATGAAGAAATCCAACGTTGCCTCAACTGTGCAAGCACAGCCTTTGGATGCGTGAAGAAACAGGTGCTCAAAGATTGCAACATCAGATCTGAAACCAAGCTCATGGTTTATCAAGCAGTAGTAATCTCCACCTTGTTGTATGGAGCTAAGACAGGGACAACATACAGGAGACATCTAAACTTGTTGGAGAAGTACCACCAAAACTGCCTACAGAAGATCCAGTGGGAAGACAGATGCACCAATGTTGGTATCCTCCTGCATGCAAACACCATGAGTATTGAGGCAATGATCATCCAACATCAACTTCACTGGGCTGATCATGTCATCTGGATGTCCAACTCCAGACTCCTGAAGCAAGTTTTATTCTCCCAGATCAGCCAAGGTATATGCTCAAGAGGCCAGAGAAAGAGCTTCACGGACATCCTTAAGTTCACCTTAATTAAAATGCAACATGGATGTCAGCTCATGGAAGACTATTACTCAAGGACACCCCAAATGGAGCAAGAGTCTGCTGCAGAGATCTCAGTACTTTGAAACCTCCCAAGAACAACAGGAGATGGAAAAGCGGGAGCAGCAGAAATAGTGTTGCGGACCAAATCAAGAATCCAGCGCTACCCAGCCCACATGGAAACACATGTCCAAGCTACAGTAGAGTCTGTCAATCCCAGAGAGGCCTCATCAGCCATCTTCAGACACACAGATAAGGCAGTCATGGAAGACAATCATCCTTGACTGCGAGGAACTACCAAAGAAGGTTTGAAGTCTAATATCCTTTGATTGTGGAGGGCTGAAAATCAGAGCTTTGCTCCTTTGGAAAAGGGAGATTCCTAACTTCCTAATGGAGAACTACATTACTGACTGCTACCTGTGAGAAGTAAATGCCTCCTCTTTGAAGTAATGGTATTTTAATATTTAGATATTTTAAATATTTTAAATATTTTAATATTTAGAAAAACTATTTTGTTATTTCTTTAAATAATGCACATTTTTTCATTTTGAGCCATACATGATGAGAGTGCTATTTATAGGTAACCTGACCACATGTACTTGTGCTGACAAAACATTTATACTGTGTCATATACAGTTCTGTGTCAAGTTTTTAATGCCAAACTGTGAATGTTGTCTAACTTCTTACAAGCAGTTGGTTATTTGGGCTGCATCAACGTTTAAGTGTCTACTTGAAGCAATGTTAGAAGAGCATGAGTTTTTTAAAAAAACTGTTGCCTGGTGTCTACTGAAAATTAGGTCCCTTTAATATGTCTGGGAGCAGCAACTCAACTATTGAGGCCCAAATGAGTAGACCTTTCTGAAAATGGAAGCCATATACATGGCTGAGACACAACTACCTGATGGCTGCATGTAGGTTCTATTGACTTTTATGTCTTCATAAGTTTTAGGTGGCTGCAGGCCTTAACAAGTGTTGAAGTTACCTGAACCTCAGTGTCTTTTTTTCCAAGCCACTTTTTCATTGCCTTGATAAATCTGATAGTGATAAATGAGGTTGTCAGCACAAACGATAGATACAGCTCTTTGCTCAAGCATTTCTGAAAAGGAATGTTGGCTTACTAAGTGTTGTACATAGCTGGAAGGCCCAGCAAAAAATTGTTTCAACAATTGTTTTAATAATCTACTGTACAGAGGCCTATGAAATGATGTTCTGTTGCTGTTGCTCATTGTGTCCATCATGTGCTTAAAATATAGCATCTTTAAATTCCTCAAGTTTTTCACCATATTTCCAGAATTGGTGTGGAGATAGTAAAGGCAAGTGAGTGGGTACATTTTGTCCACATATGCAAGCAAACTTTCATCCAATACTAATTCACCAAGTGCTAACTCTCATCTATGATTTAGGAAGTTCCATGCAATTTGTCTTAGACACGTTAGACTTTGAGCCAAGAGCTCTTCATTCAGCAAAGCATAATGCTTGCTACATCATTCCAAATGTCACAAGTTTTTCTTTCATATCTGGTTCAGGAAAGCAGTAACCCTGGCTATTCAAGTAATTTTTGAAAAATTACAGTACCTCTTTCTGAGCTGGAAGGAGCTTTAAAATGTGTATGGTAGCAGAGCAATTTCTATTTATCACTAAGAATTAGTCTCATTATTAAGACAACTCTTATTGTTTACCTTAAATGCAGGACATCAATAAATGTTCTCTACAATGTTCTCTTCAGTGTGTTAGGATTTTTTTTCTCCTGCATACAGTTGGAAAGAAATCCAACTTCAATTTCAGTGCTGTTACTATCGTTTCCAGCATGGTCAGAAAACATTTGTCATGTTCAAATAGTGGACATCTCCAGTATTAAGGCCATATTAAATGCATGCAGATGATTGAATATTTCCACTATAGTCCAGCCTCATCAGGAATATTAGTTTCTCAGGTTTTTTCCTTAATAGTTTTGCCTTTTTCTAAGACAATTGAGCTTTTAGATTAATGTAAATTATATGAAGAAATATTAAGGATGTTTTGAAAAATGTAACCCTGTTCCTTTAGACATATCTATATCTGAAATACTATAGCATATGTTGCAACAAAGCTTTGTCATTCTTATAGCCCAGTGGTGATTGGATTTCCTTCTTGCTGCTTCTATCCAAACTTCTGACCAGAATGAGGTTGTAGAATTGTCATAATTATCCCTGGAAATTAACTCTGAAGCGTAACATATACTTCTTGTGTATTCTTGTGTATGAAAACTTGTTTCATTTTTCTTTTTCTAGAGAAAACTTCATCTTTTGATTATTATAGCTTGGTTTCTAGTCAACAACTGCAATGTTTAAAACAAAAACAAAACAAAACAAACGAAAGCACCTGAGCATGATTGTTTGTTTTCTTCTGCCATCATTCCTAAGGGACTTGGTGACCATATTTTACTAGGAAGAGATAGGGACATATGAGTCATTGGCAACTTGCAAACAACGGCAATAGTGACACCGACTAATGTAATGTAATGAGACTGAGTGGCACTTCATTTGGGAAAAATGAGAATCTCCTGGCCCCCTAACCATGTGGTTGCCATTTTGCATGCATACACAGAATCCCTAATTGATATTTTATGTTGTTGATGCTGACACATCCCTACATTAGTACATTCTTATGAAACAAAGTGTTTGTGATATGGGTGGGTTGCAATCTATTAGATGACATATCTTTACCTGTGCACTGTATATGAAATATCTTAATTATCAAGCTTAGTACAAACTTCAGGTTTGAGGATAATTTTGTGCTTCTGGAATGGCAAAATACAGTTATATAATTACTAGGGCTATGCGAAGCTTCAGTCCCTGATTCAGTTCAGTGGAGATTTGGCTTTATTCAGTGGCCAAATCTGTGAATCCAAATTGAATCAGAGGACCCTTTAATCTCTCCAAATCAAATTGGAACCCTCCTGTCACAGGTCACCCTCCCCAGCGCCATCTTCCAGGTCATCCGTACCTTACGTGGGGTGCCCTTGGAGTCCTCTTGGACCTCTGCTGTCCCGCTCTAATCTCACCTGCCACGTCTTGATGGAATTAGTATGCGAGCGGGAGACTACCGATTATATTGGGTATGTTGGGGTCTCTCCTATGAGGTTCTGACCCCTTTTTTCTCTAGCTAGACCTCTCCATCCAAACCCACCAAACAGGGTTAGACTCCGAGGCTCTAGCTCTTCCTTCCAGTGCCTGGAGGCTCTTGGCCTCTTTTCTGGCTCCCTTCTGAGGCACGACACCCCCTGGACCAGAGGCACACATGCCAGCACCAGAGTCAAAGAGGTAACAAGTTCAAAACCTGGGCACGACTCCACCTGTCCAAACAACAGAAAAATATACACTTGCACCCCCCCCCCGGGGCTCCAGGCCTCTCTGGCCTTTTTAAGATCGTCCCAAAAGCCGCGTCCTCACTGGCGCCGGGGATCCCACTCCAGAGTGGGTCCCTACAATGAGGCCTCCTCCAACCCCTAATAGCCTCACCCAAACCACCAGTATTAAACGACAACACAAATGCAAGCCCCTTGGCTATAACAGAAAAAACTTAAGCCACCCGGCTCTAACCCCGCTCGAGCCTACTGGGGGTACTTCATCCCGCAGCAGTGTTAGACGCTGCTCCTGCATTCAGACTGCTCCTCCCTTCCATGAGAGAGCTCCTTCCTCCTTGGCTGCTGGCAGGGAACTGCCCCCTTGGCCTCAGTCCTGGTGTTTAAATGGGAGCCAGGCCCACCCCTTGCAGTCAGCTGACCGCTAGCAGGTGTGGGACACTGGCTGTCTCTGGTCGTCCTAGCAACCAGCACCTGAGCGGCAATTCCGGCTCTCCAAGTAGCATGCACCTTAGTGCCCGGCTACACCTCCAAATCAATTCAGAGAGATTTGGAAAGATTTGGTGATTCAGACATGGACACAACGTTAAATGTTTTTTCTACATACCTCTAGGTAGCAGGCGGCTTGTGAACACTGCAATGCTGGGGAACATGAAGTGTCCCACAGGAGTATGGGGGGCTCCCTAGCATGCTTGGCAGCAGACCCAGAAGTGGACCAGAAGCACTTCCAGTCCAGTTCCAGGCTTGGTGGAGAGTGTGCTGCCCCACCCCTGCCCGCCCCCCTGAAGCCCCCTGGCTCAATGACTGGTGCCTCCTGGGTCTGGGGGGGCACCCAGGGCCCCCCTGTGGCCAATCACTGAGCTGGAGGGGCTCAGGGGGGCCCCCCACCATGCTCCCTGGTGGACCCAGAAGTGGACCAGAAGCACTTCCGGTCCAGTTCCAGGTCTGGTGGAAAGCATGCTGGGCCCCCCTTCCCACATCCCTATGGCTCAGTGACTGGTGCCTCCTGGGTCTGGGGGGGCACTCAGAGTCCCACTGTGACCAATTGCCAAGCCAGAGGGGCTTGGGTGGTGGGGCCAGCATGCTCCCCAGCAGACCCAGAAGTGGACTGAAAGTAGTTCCGGTCCACTTCTGGGTTCACCACCAAGCACATGGAGGCCTACCCGCCCTGTACTCCTGTAGGACACTCCATCCATCCAAGCATTGCAGCGTTCACAAGCTGTGCTGGTAACTTGAAGTATGTAGAAAAAACTTTTAAAGCTGTGTCTATGTCCGAATCGCTGATTCTCTAAATCAGCATTGAATCTTGGGATTTGAATTTGGCTAAATCGAATCAGGGACTGTGATCCAAATCAACAAATAGAATCACCATCCCTGATTTTGGCTGAATCTGAATTGAATAGGGCCTGCTTCGCACACCCCTAATGCAAAATTTTATTTCTCTTCCACCCTGCTCAAGTCCCTGAAAAATCAATAAATAACAAAATAAAGAAACAAGCCACAACAAAATAAATAAATACCCACCAGCAAAATTAATTTCCTTTACTCAAACCCACAGTACGAGCCACAAATACCAGGCTAATATTACACATTATGTATGTATAACAAAGACAATGATGAACATGGCAGACTACAATTAGAGATAATATCATACTATAAGGGTGCCCCTGCCTGGTCTCGTATAGGTGCTCTTTGACAGCCTTCGAGTGTGCACCCAGCTCCAGCCGAGGGCTATGTCCCTGGGACCTGGGTGTTTGGTCACGTTCCAACCTAAGGGAGACCCTGACACTCACCTGCCATGACTTGGTCTTCTTTTCTTCAGAGGTAGAGCTCCTTCTCGTGGATTCTCGCAGACTGGGTGCTACCCTCTGCAGGCGCTCTTGGGGCTCCACATCCCCTACACCCCACCCATGCACCAGCCCTCAGGACCGCTGGATGATGGGTCGCCGGCCTGTCCCTTTGTGATGTCCTCATCTGTCTCCTCGCCTTGTCCGTCCCTGGATGACTCATCTGCCCCGGATGACCGTGAGGGTTGGGATTGTCTTCCTCCCTGCGTTCAAACTCCCTCCGAGGCTCTTGCAATATTTCCTCAGTCTCTTTTCATGACCCTGGACCCTGTAGAGGGTCCTTCTCTGGTTCTGGCTCTGAGTGCCCTCCAAAATAAAGTAAAACAAAGAAAGAAGCAAAGGATAAATCGGGGTATGGGTCTCTGCCCACCCCACTCACAGGTCCGACATCTGTGGTCCTCCAGATCCCTTAAACCCATCCTTCTTTGTCTCAGCTGTCCCACTGAGCCAGGTGTGAAGACTTCTTAAAGTATTTGAGATCCCTCCAGTAGGTCTCTGTCCTGCCCCTTCCAGAGTTGTTGACCTTGCTGAGTCATAGCCCAGGGAGTAGCTTCACCCTCAGTCATCCTTGCTGCCTCCCCCGCTATTTCTCCGCCGCTGGCTTTTCAATCTGCCGGGCGGTCATTTTTTCTGATATCATCCACCAGCGCTGCTCCCAGCCAGCAATAAAAGCAGCTGATGAACTGCGCCGGCAGCCCTTCTTGGTGCGGCTCCATTTTTCCTGTGCCCTCTTTTCAGGGCTTCCTATCTCTTTTTCTGGGCAGACTGACCCTGCCTCGGGTCTTGCCACAGGAGGCCGTTCCAGTGCCTCCGCTTTTGTTTCCCTGGGACAAAGTGTAAAGTCAGATTGCTGCAAAGTAGCTTAGACTATACAGTTCTGTAAACCAAGAAAAATATAGGCTCAGTGAACTTGCTATGAGTGTGGTAGCAAGACTTCTTCATGTCTCTCAGAATTATCACTTAATTACTGTGTTACTAAATGCAGATCCTTATTAATGGACATCTGTAATCAAGCCTGGTACTTCTGTAATCTTCTGGTTCTCTCCATGGTAAAAGTGGCTTTTTTCAATTTAGATAATGGAGGGATCCTGTAACCTCTTTTGATGTAAACTGGTTTCATAAACCATTGTTCTACTCCTGACGCATGCTCCTTTTCTGAGAGACTCTCAACACTACTTTACCCCACCTTAAAGTCTCCACACCCAGTTATAAATAATGGGAGATTCTATTTAATAAATCCAGAAACAACATTTTACAACATGGAAGAACTGTGAATAAACTTTATAGTTGATACTAAAAGCCCTGTGCGCTGAGCGCACACATTCTGATACGAAGTATGAAACTGATATCTAAAGCAAAGCAAACCATATCTTTTTCACTCCCTCATTATTTTTCTAAGAGAAAAAGTCTGTGAAATGATGGAGGGAATATCTTTAGTTCCTGATTGAAGAAAACCTCTTTACATCTCTTGATGTTACATAGCCAGCTTGATTAATGCATGCAATATAGGAGTCCTTCTCGTGTTGTTTTATACCAGGCCCTCCATGTCAGCATATACTGGTACATGTTTAAAGCATTTTTTTCTTTCTACTGTCTTTGCTTGATTGTGATGGATGATGGTTTGTTGACTAGGGTGCTCAGGAGATCTGGATTCTGTTTCCTGCTCTACCAAAAACTTCCTATATGACTTCAGAAAAGTTATTTTTGAATAATGATTTCATGAGAATTTCAGTCCTACTTCTGAAAACATGTTAGATATGTAACTGTAGAAAGCACATCCTGTGTAATAATTGTAATGTATGAATGATAGGGCAGGTTGTTGTCCACCTATTAAGCATGAAAGTGGGCTTATGCACTTAAATGTGATCTTACTCCACCCTGCTCAAGTCCCTGGAAACTGATTGATGCAAAAGATGAATGGGTCCTCCTCCTACTCTTTGTTTTTTGGAACTTAGTTTGAAGGCTCGTTATTTATTTATTTTGTTGTTACTTGTTACTTTATTTTGTTATTTATTGATTTTTCAGGGACTTGAGCAGGGTGGAAGAGAAATAAAATTTGGCATTTAAGTCCACTTATATACCAAAGGGTGAAATAGAATCTGGTCCATAAATTCCAAGTGATTTAATGGCTGCCTTTAACAAATCTGTAATGCAATATTTCATAACATTACCACAAGTGAAACAGGTTAGGCAGTCTATTTGTTGCATAGGACACTAAAGACCTGCTGCTATCTAGCTGCCTAAGCTCCCATTAAAAGAATTCAGTGAGAGTTTAGTCATCTAAATACATTTTTGGGTTTGGCTCTGAGTTGCGGCTTCTTAAAGAGGAGATATAATTAATGTGATATAATACAGCCTAGACACAATACATTAATCTATATAGAACAAGAGATAACAAGGAGGAGAAAGGAGTTTGAAGTGTATCATATCTGCCAAAGTAGTGAAACAAAGGAGGATTGTGCTATGTGCAAATGAGAATGAGTATAATTTGTGTATGTACAGAGCCAAAGGGTAAATTTCCTTAAATTCCTTCTGATAATTTATCAGTAACAACTATAAAAAGTGATTTTCATCTGGGTTTCATGTCTGGAAATGAACAGAAAAGTGAAGTAAAAAACTGCAATAGCTAAGAAATCTCTTTGCACTTGGATAAGTAAAAAATGTTTGTTTTGTTTGTTCAAATAAGACCTGGATTTGATCTTCAGTGAGGCATCTTGAAGGCATTTGGCTTAGAAATAACAAAGTAATCGTTATATATTACAGTATTATAATATATTACATTTATTTGAATGTGTAATGGCATACCATTCCAATAAATGCTCCAACAGTTTTCCCTTTTTCATCAACCAGAGGTCAGGCATGCTGCTCTTCAATATTAAAATGACAATTACAAAGAGGTTTTAGGGGGTTTCTCCCTTAAATATGTATAAAATCAGGAAGAGGGGAAAAAAGTTTGTCTCTAAAATATAACTAGCACTTTAATAAGAAAGGAGGAACTCTCATTCTTTTCCATCTCACAATAGCAAGGAGTTCTTAAATGAAGCAACATAGGTGTAAGATTGGCCTTGGTAGACCAGACCCACTGCTTTCAGTATCATATTAAACAAATGTGAGTTGAAAAGCTATTTCCATCTAAAATGAGAAAAAAATTAGTCTGGAAAATGAGTGTAATGTCCTGGGGGTGGGTAAAGCCAGGATCTGTGTGCTATGTGTTTGCTACATAATACCTCAATATAAATAATAATGCTAGAAAACAAGGAAACTTGAATTGTAATTTTGATTCTAACACAAATTTATATAGTTCAGAACTAGCCGTATGAGTGAAGTTAATCATTAGTGAAGTATGAGTGAAGTGTTTGGAAGAACAGGGATCAGAGATCTAATTCTACAAATACATACTCTTTGTGAGCAGTCTCAGTGATTTCAATGGAACTAACTGCATGCTAAAATTTAAACACATGAAAAAATAGCTGAAGGATTACTAGTTTGGACAGATTTTCATAGCCAGCTAAAAGCACACTCTTCTCATTAGGTGGTTTTCAAAATCTCAGCCATATAGCACTAACCCCGCCTCCCTCCCCGAACAAATACAAACATTATCCTTTTGTAGGAACATCTCTCTCCTCAAGTATTCATCCCAAGCATCAGTTTAATTTTCTTTTGAAAACTTTTTAATTCTGTTATCTCTAAATTCTTTGCAAGTTTGATTCTTTCCTAGAATAGTTATAGGGTACCTGTAACTAGTGTTTAGTAGTTATATCAAAACATAACTGCACTGGTATCATAACCATTATATTTGCACCTTTCCATATATGATGTAAGTGTTTTATATTCACAGTAAAAATAATGTTTAATTTGGCATGTCCACGTGTATTATTTGCAGACAGATATTTCCAGAAATTACTCATTCTAGACATTAAAAGAAATCTGTTGCTAAAGGAAGTTTGCTGGTTTTGTTTCTTCTGCTTCACTAGTTTCCTGCCAAGCTTAGCTTAATTAAAAACCAAAAGCATTGCACCACTTCTGATGATGAAAAAACATTTCTCATTTAAAAAATAAGAAAATAAAGATGGGTCAGTAAATCTGGCTACTAAGTCTGATAAACACTCAACAGATTTAAATGGATCCCAAGGCATTTTCTCAATTAATACTTATGGCATAACACTATCTTAACTTAGTAGTTTATTAAAAATAAATGTGTACAGAATCTGGTGTCTCATCTGTTTTGAGTTACCTGGGGATAAAAATTGTCTCCCTAAAAATAGGAACAGAAAAGATACTTTTGCTCATCAGTTTTTGAAAAAAAAAAAGTGTTTTAACCAATAACAACCACAAAATTACTCTTTAACAGACAGAAAGCAAAGTAATTTTGAGAGAACTATGAAGCATTGAATTGGGACACATTTATACTTTACTCTTCTTCGGTTTTATGGAACTAATACTTTTCTCAAGTTTTGTTAAAGGCCAGTACCAATCATGTAGCAAATAGCCACGTACTTTTAGTCTCCATTCAGAAATAACAAGATTTTATTTTTCATCAAAATGTCATAAATTAAAGCATAAATACTAACATTAAACATCATATCCTGAGATGCTATTAATCATGTAGTTTCTCTGTAGTCACTGATTTATATCAGTTGACTATGTGGTTCTGTATATAAACAGGGTTTTATTTGTAGCTCTGGATAGAATTTTTAATGTTCTGACACTTGTAGATTTAAAATCACAATAACTTTGTTTTAATTTATATTTTCAACTCATTTATAGTAACTTAAGAGAAATTAATTTTGTGTATTATATTTATAAATATTGCCAGGTAAGCATTGATAATATTTGCATCTACCATTTTTTAAATTAACTTATGTCCAAAAAAACCCTGCACACCATATCCTGGGTAATATTTGAACAGATGGGCTTTTCACCTCTAACACCTGGAAATCTTGCAGCAGAGTAGGGGCAGGGATATATTGTCATTCATCCTTTATCAACCTTAGTAACACCATCTGGCTTTCAGTTAGGGAACTGCAACAAAACCTATTTTCTGCTTATCACCATCTGCTATTACTTGGTAGGACGACAGAGAGGTGTGTCAAACTTGACTAACAATTCCAAGAATTTTATCCAGGGAGCTAATATGATATGCATTCTGAAACGAGTTACTTTGCAGGACTAGCATTATGTGATTTGCTACCCAAAAATATTAGGGAAAAAATCCATTTACTCTGTCCCCCTTCTCTATGAAAGGCATAACTTTGGTGGTGATGCATCAGATTAGCAAGGATGAAGATAAAATTAATGATGTTTTCACAACCCTTTTGTGTCTCTGTGAGAGACTTTGATGTGGATGGTTTCATGAGAATAGTGTAGCACTATACAATGTCTATACAATCAATTTCAGTGGAGTAGGTTTTAGCTGGGAAAGTGTGTGTTGTATAGATCAGGTTTTTTTTAGAACTCTCTAATATTATCAACCAAAACAACTGCATACATTTTATTGTCAGGTAAAATGGCAATCAATGAAGATAAATTAGAATATCTCTATTAATCTTGTCATACCATTTTGAATTCTTGTCATGGCCTTTTATTCCTATAAGTCAATCTCCTTGAAGGTTGCAAGTATACAATTACTAGTAGTATTGAACATTTCCTTAGTACAGAAGACACTGAGGCTATATCAAAGCACTCGCCAGAAATTGTAAAGTTTAATTAATATCAGTTACCTATGACAGCGATTTTACAGATTGGTAAATGAAGGCACAAAGAGCCCAATCCATGATTTTCCCCTACAATTACCTTACATGTCAATGGAGACTGTAAAAGGAAATCCACAGGTGTCTTATTTTCCAACACCCAATTCGAACCATCAGTCTGATTGCCCTCTTATATTCCTCGTATTGGTTCACAACAAAATCCATTTCCAAATTAATGGATTTTACTTGTTGGAGACACACTTACTGTTCACAAATGATCTGTAAAATTATTATTTCTATCGTTTGCGTGTATTATAGGTAGCGTAGCAACATATACTCCAAAATTAGTTGTAAATAATTGTTTGTTTTTATAATCTGTATCAGTTTTTGAACAAATGCAGTGGCTGCACACTGTGCTTTAGAATAGTATGAACAATCTGTAATCTGCCTTTGAAATAATATGGGAGAAAACAGTAATTAAGGCCTGACTCACCACTGAATTTCTCCACTTTTACTGGTGTGACTCCATCGATTCCTGTGGAATTACACCTGCATAAATCTCATGTTAAGCAGTGATGAATCAGGACCTGAAAATATTAATTTAGAAAATATTAGGTTCATTTTCTTCCAGCTAACTTTCTGATGACTGTATCTGTCATTCAGTGCTATCTGTATTTACACAAACCTCAAGTAGAATGAATATAGATAATGGCCTTCTAAGTATCCATCATATCCCTAAACTGCAAATATATTTGTACAATAAGACATTTTCACCTGTGTCCAGATTTTACTGGTTTTTAAGAGTGCAACCTGTAGCAATGAAATAATCTTAAAGTCCTGTTCAGTATTCAGAGTTGTGCAAGGATTCTTCATAGTTTTTCATCTATGAGTGTCAATCCAAGAGAGAGAGCCTATGTTTGCTAAGAGCTTGCTACTGTATAAAGAAACATGACATGGGAAGTTACATACATATTTTTTTTCAAATAGCTGGCAGACCAATTGCACATAGAAGAAATGAATGCCATCCAGACCTTGCTATACTTTTTTAATAGGAAAAAGATTCCTATAAAGGTTTTCTTGGAAAACCTAGGTAATTGGATTATTTTTTCTATATACTATATAGAAAATACACACTGACTAATTAATGAATGGAATTTCAATTTCATTAGATCCAGTCTGCTCTTTTCTTATGATCCTATGATACAAAGTTCCTTAGCTCACTCATAATTAGTCAGTCTTCTCCAAAATTTAAAAGTAAAGTTTATTTTTGCATTTTTAAAAAAGGCTTGTGACTGCTGTAAACTGTTGGATAAAGTCTAAAACATCTCTTTTACCTCAAAGATGTTTGAAATTAAGTGTGCTGAATTATTAGTTCATATATACAAGCAACTTTTTACCTATTTCCGTATCAGATTTCAGGAATAGAACATTAAGCTTTTGTTCCCCCATGAAATCTATTCTCCACTACTGAATGACAGATTTTGTTATTTACTTGTTTCACCTAAAAAACATATCCACAATGGAGAGATTTTCTAAGTTTTCCATCAACTTGTGATATTCAGAATCTGTGAAATCGTTCAAAAAGCATATTACTGATGTTATTACTGACTGTGGTGAAGTGGGAGGTCCCCAACCAGCCACAGTGCTGGTCTCCCACTGCCTCTGGGCATGCCACCCACCTCTCTCATCTGCCATGCCTTGCTGTTAAGTAATTAGTTGGTAATTAGGTGGGAGGCTGCCCTTTGAATGCCCTGTTCTCCTGGGCCTATGTATGAAGCTCCAACTATCCCTGTGCTGCATCCCAAGCCTCGCAGATGTTTCTAACAGCTGTGCTCTACTCTGGCCTGAGGCCAGGCCCAACTCATCACAGTGTTAGGCCTCTTGCGTTCTGCCCTATTACAGGCCACATTCATACTGCCTCCCTCTTACTGAGGCCTCTCTCACTCCACTGGCTCTCACTCAGTCTCTTTCATACTGCTCTTCCTGGGCCTCACTCCTACTGCCCCTCCTTTCCCTGGGGCCACACTCATCCTGCCCTCTCCTGAGCGGGGAGGGGTCCTCGGGCTTTATTCCCATCACTCCTTGGCCAGCAAGCACGCAGCCTTTTGGGCATCTCCTGGCTGCCCTCATCTGAGCAAGCACTGTACAGTTTGTAGAACACTTGTCTGACTCAGCCTCTGGTCTCTCGCCGGGTGACTCACCTAGCTGCTCTCAATCAAGGGGCTCCTCACTTGCCCTGATGTTTCCCTGTGGCTTCTCCTCTGCCACACCTCCCAATCGGCCTCCAGCCCACCTGTTGCCTCAGGCGCCTGAAGACTTACCTGGACCTAACTCAGGCCCCCATGCTAGCAGGACCTATCCTCAAGCCCCCTTACTCACAGGGATCCAACTCATCACCTGCCACCAGCTCTTAAAGTGGCAGATACCAGTCTGCCACTCACCTTCCCCCTTAAAATGGTTCCTGGGGGAGACTTATCCCTGCTGCTCTGCAAGCAAGCTGCCACAGAGCTTGTAACAGCCCCAGAGTGGTGAGCACCCCACTGGTGATCCGCCACACTGACTGTACTTGGTATATTATTCTTGAGATAAGCCTCTTGTGCTAGTACATACTGATGCACACATCAATTGCAGCTAACATTTGCACGTACACGCTCACGCATACATCCTATTCCTGCAGCAAATGAGCAATTATTAAACAAACTACAGGTAAAGGAAGTTTCATCACTGGCATGGAGAATAGAATCTTATTTGTAGTAGTAGTTGTTCCACTCTATAATCATTATTAGCATGTCAAGAGCAGAAGCCTTCACTTTAGTCTCTGATTCAATGGGATTTCACCTCCCCAGCTTTTCATTACCATTTGTCTATAGAAAAGAAATACTGAGGCTCTGTCTGGATGAACAAGATTAATCAAATCCACAGATCACCTTATATTTGAGGTAGAAGGTATTCGAGGTGCCTGTCCTACCTTGTGCCTGATTTAAGACTAAAGGCTTGTTGCACAGTAATTTTGGGTGGCTCTTGGAGCTCTTAACCCCTGGATTGTCCACACTTTAACACCTTCAACTGGTTTAAAGCACTTGTCATACTGCTCAAAATTATTCCACTGCAGGGTAGAATTATTTCTTGATCTACACAATCCAGCTCCTCTTCAGTTAAAATGTGGCCACTCCCCACAGATGTGCCACTAAAATTGAAAGTGTGACTGCTCCAAAATGCAAGCTAGCACTAAACCGATCAATATTTGTGCGGCTCAGAGCAGAAGTTGTAACAAGACCCTAACATGATTAAACAGCTCAACTCCATTGATCATTCATTCTGTTCTACTTCTTTGCCTTTCAAAGCCTTTCCATTTAGATGGTCAATGTGTGGGTCAAAGAGTAACCTATAACTAAAGAGGAGACTGGATCCTGATTAGTATTAGTAAATTCTTTTTAAATTAACAGCTAGGAATAACCTTACATGCTAGGGCTGGCCCTAATATTTTAAAGTCTTAACATGTTTTTCTTACGATGTTTTGAAAGATATTTTAAAGAAAAGATTTTCTTGATAGCCACCATATACAGCCACTCAACTTTTTTTTTATCATTTTTTTTCTTTTTGCAAAACATAGCACTCTGCTGTGTGCTATGCATCATTTAACTTCATTTTGTTTGATGGAGGGTATTTTATGTTTTTATAGCTTGCTGCAAAATTAATGCTAAAATTTTAAGATCCAGATTGCAACTCAAGTCTAATATTGATACTGCTTTGTTGCCAAAAAAGAGGTGTTAAGTAGTGCGCCAGACGGCTTGGGACAAGAAAAAAAAAGGAAATGGAATATGCAGCCCATATTTTGAAGCCCTCATAAAGCTTAGTTTTATATAAATACAAATGATTTTTTATGAGAGAAGTCCAAAGACAAAAGGAAAGAAGCAACTGAAAATATTGAGTATGCATTGAAATCCTCACTGTGCTGAGATGGTGAGTGGATGGACATTCAGAGGACAGAGAAATATGTATAGCAAATTTAGATGTGCTTGGAATGCATTAAATGATAAGGTTTTTTTCTTTTCTTTTCTTTTCTTTTTTCTTTTTGTAAGTGACTAGAATTTCAAGGATCACTTCTTTTTTGCCCTCTATTTGACTGTATTATAATAATAGCAATAATTCAAGGCAAATGCAAAATAGCTCTATTTCTATATGGATTTACATTTTGATAGTTTTAATTTAAAGAGTGATTTTGTTCATAATGGACTTTTTTGTAGGGTATTGCTGGAAATCGTGTAACAAAAAATCTGTAATTTAAAGCCTTCACAGGCCCTTTTAAAGTGATATCAGGGTATGGACACACGTCCTTTTGGAGCTATTTCAAAAGGTTGTCAGCTATTAAGTGTTACATTCAACTTTAACCCTGGATGAAGCAGTTTGAGATCTTTTGCTACTTTTCAGACAAGAAGCCAGAAAATATGAACATGTATTCAAAATCCTAAGAAGAAGAAAGATTCAATGGTTTGGACATGAAACAAGAAGGCCCGGCACCCTTACCGACACCATCCTGAAGGGCGCTTTGGGTGGATGAAGAAAAGGGGAAGACCTAGGACAAGCTGCATAACCAACATCAAAGACTGGACGGAATTAAAACTGACTGATTGTACAAGGATTGCAAGAGACCAGGAAGAATGCAGGAAAGTTATTGCTACATCAAAGGTGCCCTAACGGTCAGCGCGGCCTAGAAAATTATTTGAATTGACTTAACTTGTATTATTCCCAGCCTGTTCACAAGTAACAATTAGAATATAAAAAACCACCAAGCTTATTTGTTGTTGTTGGGAATTATCTGATGAAATACAATAGATGTGCAAGGTAAAAATATTGATTTTTATTGCTTTATAAAGAAAAATGTTTTGAGTTTGTTTTTAGTTAGTGTTTCAACTTCTTTTTTATTTTTAAATGCAAAAATTAAAAATACATTTATTTTGCAAATGCCACTCTCAGCATTTCTTTCCTGCAGAGAACACCACAGCTGGACAACCTGATACCCTTAGTAATAACTGCTATTTCTTTTTCAGTACTTGGTAAGTCAGTCTATCTACAGTTATGT
This sequence comes from Alligator sinensis, assembly GCF_000455745.1. Classification (NCBI taxonomy): domain Eukaryota; kingdom Metazoa; phylum Chordata; order Crocodylia; family Alligatoridae; genus Alligator; species Alligator sinensis. The sequence goes on along the minus strand of NW_005842851.1, from coordinate 46,704 downwards.
TGCTTTATCTCCCACTTAGAGGAACACTCATGAGGTGGCAGTCTCTAAGAGAGACTCCCATTTATCTTATTGTCAGAGCACTTCTTAGAGTAGAAGGAGTACTTTATCTTGTTGCTGTTCTTTGGAAAACTTGAGTAAAATTACATTTACCTGGCAGACTGTATACACATTCTATATACAGTATTTAGTTTCCACCCAATCTGAAAGACACAAGTGTACAATGATGTGTGCTATTGCCATGGGATTAGAGCATTTTATTTAGTATTTCCTGTACTAATTAGATCCTAAAATTATAAAATTATACTCATAATTTAATCATGTGCATACTCTACTTGAGACAGCTTAAACAGGGCCTCCTTTTCACCAGATAGATACTCAAGCACTTCCCTAAAATGTCTTAAGTTGGGTAGTCAAAAATTGGTTTCACCTAAAATCACAAATTATTTTGGAAACTCAAAGCTCACAAGATTTCAGAAAGACGAGTAAAATTGTTTGCAAGCGGTGTATTACCAACCATCATTTATGACTTTTTTATGCAGATATTGCAACAGAAGTCATCAGACACAGTATTATATGAGCAGAAATCTTGTGCCATTTTCTCTATTCAGTTCCAAAAGGTTTTTAAATAAGAAGGGATGTCCAGGTATTTGGGAATGATCAGTACTTTCTTTTATTGATGCAACTATTATAACAAGAACCTGGGAAAGGGCACTTGATGCCCAAAATCTTGTCCAACAACCCTCTGAAGTATACAGTTGGTTCAATAAAATAGGGCATAAAAAGTCCTTTTCTCTCCTTTGGCTACAACAACACTGCATCCCACTACAGCAAAGATGGGCAGGATATGCTTTTGTGTTTAGTTATCATTGGCCACAGGTGGTTAGCAATGCTGATTTAGTATTCTTTGGCCTTACCTCCCCAGTGGCCAAAGGTTGTTAGCAGCGTGGAGTTAGCTTTCTGTGGCCTTGCCCCCAGAGATTGAGAGGCAGAAGAAGATCTCTGCTCTAACACTGACGGGAGTATTGTAGGTGATACTCATTATAGCAGGTGGAGGAGGCATTGCCTCTGTAAAGAAACCCGATTTCTTATCAAGACAGCTGTCAGGGCTAGTAATTGACAGACACTTCTCACTTTGCAAAAACATGTCACTGCAAGAGGAAAAAACAAACGACTGTGTTTTGCTGGTGGTAGAGTAAAAGAAACTTCACTTAACCATTTAACTGGCGCTTTCTAGCTACAACTAGTAGTTATTCATATGGATAAAGGAAGAAATTACTTCTGAAATGTCTACCTTCTGGTTTACATATTGGGTTAGGTAAATTCAATGCACAGGAGCCAGCCCTCAGTAAATCTTATTTTAAAAGCGTATAAATGGTTAGATTTAAATCTAGGAAACTTTTGGGGATGTATTTTCAGAGAACCACATTGCACTGGCAATGTTCTAAATCAGTGGTCACCAACTGGTCGATCTTGATAGACCAGTGGATCCTGGAGCCTCTTGAAGTCAATCCTGGGCTGGGGGGGGAGGTATGAGTGTGCATGTGTTCCCCACCAACCCGCTCCCCCCGCCCAGCAGGTCATTCAGTGGGGGAGGGAAGGGGTGGAGGCCTGGGGGGCACGTGCAGCGGGGCTCGGGGCACAAAGCCCAGCCTGCGGTACCAGCTGCCTCTGCCATGCATAGATCAGGGGGGGTGGGGGGGGCACATGCCCTCCCCCCGCAAACGCAGGGCAGCGGGCGGCGACTGCAGCAGCTCTGAGGTAGGAAATTGGGCAGTCAGGCCCTGCACAGCTGGTGCAGGGTTGGGGACGGACCTGCGAACAGCTTATTTGGGGACATGGGCATGGGGGGCACGTGCCTCTGGATCTGCTGGAGAGGCGGGGCAGGCTGAGGCTGGGGCGGCGTTGGCTCTTCCCAGCCAGGCTTCGGTGGCGGAGCGAGGCCACAGGGGCAGGGAGGCCGTAGTACTCCCAACCATCCCTCCCAGTGCTGGCGCTGCCAGCCCCAAGCACAAATGTGGGCCAAACCTGGTGAGAACAGCCCAGTGCTGTCCCCCTCCCTGCCCCCTGAGGACTTGGGGGCCCAGGGCTGGTGGGTGGAGGGGTGGCTGAGCTGCAGCTGCAAGCTGGAAGACTATGCTGAGCTGTTCCTGCCGGGTCTGGCCTATGCTTCTGCTTGGGGTGGGTGACACTGGGAGTGGTGGTTGGGGGGGTACAGGCCCACCCCCCATGACTTCACTCCCAGCACTTCCACCACTGCCACAGCCTGGCCAGAAAGAGCTGGCACTGCCCTAGGCCCATCCCGCAGCCCGCAGCCCACCCCACACCACTGGCAGATCCGGAGGCATGTGCCCCCCAAGCTGTGCGCCCTCCCCTCCCTGTGCCTCCCAGATGAACCACTCATGGCTCCGTCCCACACCCTGCCCTGGCTGTGCAGGGCCCCACCCTCCCCCCCCCGGGGGGGGGGGGGGGGGGGGGCACATTGAGGCCCCAGCAGTGAGGGAGGGAGTGAGACTAGGGACATAAATTAATCAGCTTAGTAGTGTTTGGCTTAGGGGAGCAGTCACACCTCAAGGCAAAAAACCATCTCTGACTGTCTTTCACCTGTACAACTGTGATTTGCCACTAGAGGCTTGATAAATCCCTGCAGGACTAGGAGCTAGAGGCAGGACTGGCTTGCTGCTCCCTCCAGGCAGTGAATGTTGCAGTCTAAGTGCAATGCCTCCCACCACTGTTCAAACTGGCTCAGCTCCTGCTGGGCAGAGCGAGCCAGTTCGAACAGTGGCAGGAAGCACTGCCACCCTCCCATCCCCCCTGCTGCTGCCCCTCAGACTAGATTTCTCTGCCCAACATAAGCAGAGCCAATCCAAGCAGCAGTGGCAGGCACTGCACCATGGCTACTGGACACTCCAGGGCTCTGGCACTCACTTTGCCTGGCAGGAAAAGTGAGTCAGTCTGAGAGTGGCGGGAAGCACAACTCCTCTGCCACCACTCGGACCAGCTCACTCTGCCTGGTGGGAGAAGAGCTGGTCTGAGCAGTGGCGGGAAGCATTGTGGTTGATGGGAGCTCCAGGGCTATGGTGCTTGTTCTGCTTGATGTGCCCAAGGGTTGAGGTACTGGGCCCAGCCCTTCTTTCTCCCGGCATCTCTGCTCACTGTGATTCAGGAGGGGCCACTGCATTCTGGGATGCTGGAGGACTTCAATTTGGGTGGAATATCTGTGGAAAGTGGCCACACCTTAATGGAACAGGAGCAAAATTAGGCGGATTAGAGATAATCTTGCTCTGGAGTGGCATAACTTTAAGATGAATAATGCCTGCTTTGAGCTAGTGGTTCCCAACCTTTTTAGACTGTGGACTGGAAGTGACCACGGACCAGCAAACTGCAGACTGGAAGTGACTGGCATAGTCCGGACAGGCAGCCAACCCTTTTTTATACTCAGTACTATGCCTGTCACTTCTGGACTTCCACCTCTGCCCTAAGGCATGAACCCTGCATTCAATTTAAGAAGCTGTAGATTCCTACGTAACACCATAGTAGGATAGCAAAGGAGCTAATGACATGCAAAATGGTTTGTTTGTAACGCTCCTGTGTGTGGAGAGGGGAGCTGTTATTTTAGAGCCTAGAAGACAGGAGAGAGCGAGTAACCTTTATTATTCAACCCCTGGGTATGTGTAAATAAAGGCTGTGCAACACTACCAGTTTAGAAGCTCCTGAAATGTGCTTGCTTCTTATGAATCCTAAAAAGGTACACTTCCCCCAGGCTTTTCATCCCTTCACATGGGGCAAGTACCACTTCAATGAACTAATTTTATCTAGGAAATGAATGACTGAAGACTCCTTCCTCGAAGTCCCTGTAAGAGTGCTGACCAAGAAGCACTGATCCCACCAGACCATGAAGCCTTCCTTTCCCTGTCTGGCTGCCTGTCCTGGGGTGACCATGGTGGGTCACCCCGGGAAAGGAATGACTGGCGGGATTTGCTGCCTCAACTTTTAATTGCCAAAGTCTCTTCAAAGTAAAGAAGCTGCAATGGGTGAGCAGGAAAACAAGGCCTTCAGTTACCTGAAGGTAACATCCTTGAGAGGGGATGGAGCTAGACTGTTCTCAGTGGTGGCAGGTGACAGAACAAGGAGCAATAGTTTCAAGTTGCAGCAAGGGAAATTTAGGTTGGATATTAAGAAAAAACTTGCTCACTAGGAGGGTGGTGAAACACTGGGACAGGCTACCCAGAGAAACTGGGGAATCTCCATCCCTGGAGGTTTCTAAGATGGTGCTAGACCAGTGGTTCCCAAACTCTGACAGAGCACGCACCACCAATTTAAAACAATACAACCTTAAATACCACCAGCAAATGTGGCAGGTATCCAGGTTGTAGCTGTATTGATCTAGAGGAAAAGGCAATCAGGACTGGTAGTAGAGAGGATATCTTTTATTAGACCAATAAGATTTTTGCAACCCCCCCCCCCAAAATACTTAATTGCCAGCTTTCAGGGACAAACACCCTTCATCAGGCACTGGAGAAAAGCATGCAAAAGTTCTGCTAGGTAGAAATGAAAGTTCATATTTCATGGGATTTCACAGAGGAGTCAAATGTTTCTGTTCAGCCTACAGTACCAGCAACAAATGGTTGTCATTTAAATAATTATAATACATCCGTTAACCCATACCACTGACAGGTTGTCCGCCTACCATCGGCAACCACGGGGCTAGGCAAAGTCTTGGCTGGGATCATGGAGCTGGGGCTGGTCCAGGCGGTGGGGCCCCTTCCAGCTCTCACTTTCTCTGGTCCCAAGCCGGCCCCGCAACTCGCCAGACGCGGGTGCACGAAGAAGTGGCGTCTTGGGGGTCTCGGCATGACGTGGGAGTGATGTCACAGCGCCCCCGCGCCCCTCGGACGAGGCTGCTCCCGGGATTCAGTCGCGCTGTCCCGTTGGGCTGGCAGCAGCTGCCCGCGCCCCGCAGCCGGGGCCCCGACTCTGCCATCCCGCGGCAGGGGCGCGGAGCAGCCC
>NW_005842851.1:10140-40777 GCF_000455745.1 Alligator sinensis | reverse complement strand
CCCGCCCCCCGCGGGGGCCCCCCCCCCCCTACAGGGGGGGAGCTGTGGATTTGTCAGGGGCCCCCCCCCCGCCTGGTTTAGTCTTTCTTTACGGACGTTACGGATCCTTGAGGCCGCCTCAAGGTAAGAGATGGGGGGTAGAAGCAAGGTGCGTTGTGGGGGGGTAACTTTTGGGGCAGTGGAAGCCCTCGCCCTTCCCCGCCTGCAGGGGAGAGGGTGAGCCCCTGCCTCCCTCATGGGGAGGTCTGGGGGAGATGCACTTTTGGTGTCTTATGGTATGTGTGTGGCAGGGTGCCACACACACCCCACCACCACACACACACACACACACACACACAACATATAGACATACACCCCTCCCACACACACACACCCGCAGACGTACACACACACAGAGCCATAGACCCACACACATAGACACACACAGACCCACACATGGACCCACACTCAGTTACATAGACAGACAGATAGACACATGCACACCCGCCCCACGGGGTTACAGGCTCCCCACGTCCTTGGGCTCAGCTCTCCTGGAGCTTCCCCTCTGTCCTGCCTAGTGGAGCCTCTGGAGGGAGCCCCCTGTTCTGCCTCCGGGCAGGTGCACCCGGTGCTAAGGCTTCCTTGCCAGGATCCTTGCCAGCAGCCATCCCCCTCACACCCTCCTTCCTGCCTCCCCAAGTCCCCCCTTGAAAACTTTCCCTAATTAAAAGGCTGTCCCATAGGCGGCCTGGTCCTGCCCTGAAAAAGAAACGTGGGGCTGGGCATGCTGGCAGCCAGGAGGCAGGCGACTGAAGGTGGAGATAGGGAGGTGGATGGTTCCTCTGGCCTGATGCAACAGCCCTAGCTGTGAATCATCTCCCCTGGGGCGGGGGGCATCCTGGGCACTGCAGGGCAATCCTGATTGAATGGGAACCATCCCCCACTTTTAGGGTGTGGGGGAGAATTGAACTGGCACAAATTGCAGATTTTGTTGCAGGGGAAGCAGGATCAGCCCCATGCTTGGGGGTTTTTTTTGGGGGGGGGAGGGAGGGGGATCTTTTGTAACTGGCATAAAGGTGATGAAACACTTGTGCCCAGGGTAATGCCCAAATGTGTTTGTCTGTGTGTGCATGTTAACTGCCTCGCGATGCCTGTGGTTCTTTTACCCCAGAGGATGCAGAATCTGCATGTGCCATGTTTTGAGAGGGACCTTGACAAATACAAGTGTAACTGGTAGGGAAGAGGATGCAAGCGGGGGGGGGCAGAATTGCCACCTAAGGGGCTATATGCGTTAGGCTTGCTGAGCTGAAAGTTTATACGTCAGCACTTGAGAAATATTGCCCCACGTTTGCTGGAATATTAATACTTGTCAAACGATCTTAGGTATTTCTTGCTGTCGCTTTCCATGTGAGGGCAGAAAAGAATTGCAATGCACTTATATATTAGTGTGTTATGCTTGTGGTGGGCTTCTAAAATGTTGCTGTTACAAAAAGATCACTTTCACCTTGCCTTTTTTATTACAAAGGGTCAAAGCGCAAACATTTTTGAAAGAAATCAAATTGAAATTTGGGTTAACTGCCATCAAAGCAAGGTGGCACAGTGTTTGTCTGTGCCTTTGACGTAAGAATGAACCATGCAGTTTTTATTCTAGTTGAAACTACAGAGCTGTGCTATAAATGTGAACGTTGGCTAATGTAGTTCTCAAGCCTCATAATGCTTATATAAATGTGCAATGAAGATAGAAAGCAATGTAAGAGATGCCAAGCGTAGTCTCATTTGAGATCGGGCGTACATACACAGACATGTTGTGCAGGGACTGAAAAAGGAAACAACATAAAAAGAGTTAGGCAGGTGAGGTGGAGCAGAAGGAATTAGATATTTTGCTGAGCTGCCATACACCAACACAAATAATGTAAATTAAAGGAGCATCTAAACTTACAGCTCTTCAAATCAAAACACTAATGCTCCATGAGAGACAACACCCATTCCCAGAAGACCAGCCCTGTATATCACAGGCTGCTGTGTAGTCTGTTCTGCTGGATAGCTCCATGTGGCTGCATAAGATGGGAATTTCCTGACTCTTTATTGTGTTAATTAAAAATAGTAATCTAACTTCAATTCTGTTTTCAAATTATTTCTTTTTTTTTTAAACATCTCAACTTCTTGTTTAAGAGCTATATATTTTCAAATTGGCTGAACTTCAGTATAGCAGCGAACCCTTCATTTATATGAGAAAGAATGAATGCTCTATTTAATTTATCTCAGATCACCAGTCACAAATTGGGAATAAAAGCTACAAAGAAATAGAAAAAATACAGTGGGATGTGTGTGGCATAGCTACATGTGAGCCATGTGTTTTGATATAACGGTAGATATTGTGGTACATTTATTTGTTCTAGAATCTAGACATTCTATAAAAGGGCTCTAGGTGGAAATGTTTTCCTGTGTAGTAGAAATAGGAGGTGAAGTATTAGAGAAGCTTGTCAGTGCCAGATAGCTATCTATGAGCTTTCTGCTAGCAGTGTCTTAACATGTAGCTATGAATAAGTAATACTGCACATACTTGATGTGTTACAGGTACAATTTAAGAGCAAATTGATCTGATCTTTATAGTTTGAAGCTGTATCAGTCTTTTAAGTCACAAGGTAAATAAGGGTAAAATTTAGGGAAGCTTGCCTGTGACTTTGTGATACATTTTAGAAATGCAGCTCTTGTGTTGGCCTGTGATTTTCCTTTGGTTGTGTTAAAACAACTAGAATAATATAATTATGGGGTGTAGTTAAAATATGGAATATTGCAGGTAACTGATCATTTGTGCTATTAGGATATTTGTACTCTGTGTTGGGTGCTTGTATTTTATTCCTTCAGGCTACCTAAAGAACTGATTCAAAGCCCAGTGAAGTCAGTGGAAAAACTCCATGTTACTACATTAGGCTTGGTATCAGGCCATATGCTGTGTGATTAGCTGGTCCTTAGTGAGCAGCTTCAGTATCTTGTAATTCTGTTGCCAATAGTTACAAATCCAGATTTGGATCAATGAAGTGGGTCTAAGTGAAATTAAACAAATTGTTAATGCTATTTTGATAATATTGTCATCCTCACAAATGACCTGTTAAATTGCAAGAATAATTATAATCTAGATTTTTAATACATCCTATTAAATACTGTATATTTCTCAACATGCTGTCCATTTCAGATAGTATATACACATTCAGAACATTTATATGAAAAATAAAATGTGGGTTTTTTTTAACTTATAGTTAGTTATTTATAGGAATTAGCTTTTAAGTGTAGCTATAATTATGAAACTTCACAAATTGTTGTATACTTTTAACCATTATGATGACTTTTAACCATTTGTTTTCCAATACATTTTTCAATTCAGATCATTTGACCCAGTATTTGGGGTTTCATTTGTTTTTCTCATTCACAAGAAAGAAGAAGACTTTCTCTTTTACTGAGAGATAAATGACTGTATTAAAAATCTATTGAAATAAATATGAGATGAAGTCCATAACAAGTGGAGCTAAAATATTTAAAACGCTGTAGACACTGCTTCTCAAGATAGATGTTTCATGCAGCATGCAAATCACGTGATAATTTTAGTAGTTGTACTTTTGTCTTTCTGGATGTTAAAGTACTTTTTAAGGAATTATGCTTTGCAGTATTCAAATAAAAGCTAAATTAGGTTGCATAAAATTTCATGTACATAGTGATCCCCATGGATACTTAAATTTTTCAGCTCTTCAATCAAAAGAAAAAAGAGACTTAGAAGATAAAACTGACATCAGTGTTGCACAATGACATGTCAGTGACCTAATTTCTATTGGTAGAATGGACACATTGTGCGGTATATTTTCTTTCTTTTTTAGGAACAAGAATGTGAAGTAATAATTCACTTGACTATTTACAATCAAATGGATCAGAGTTGTGTGTTTGATGAGAGGGCTAATCTTTAATCCCCTTTGAAACTTGAAATAGTCATTTGTATCTGTATGTTGCAGGAGGTTTCATTTACATATTGATGTGCTGTGTCCTGTTTCATTGTGATGATTCTTATAAAAATTATATTAGGGCAAGGCCATAATTTGATGAATATGACACTCTGGGAAGGGATTTGCTGAGTGATTAAAAATATAACATAAACATGCTATATATATAATATATATATGTGTGTGTGTGTGTGTATATATATATAAAGATTTTTTAAAATTAAACATATTCGGGTATTTTAAGTTCATTCTGATTTTTTTTAATCAACATTTATCCTGTGTTCTAAATACTTGTTAGCTAATATACAGGAAGAGTGCATGTTGTTTTAGCTTGCAAGGTTAAGTCAAATGCCATTTTATTCCCAAGACCATAAATGACATTTGTCAAGGTAGAATGAAATTATGTTTTCTTTAGTAATTTAAATAAGCCTGAAAGTGATGGGCATCCAATTTGTACATACAGCGTATTTATCACATGGTTTCTGGGAAAGAAAGTAAGTTATTTTTCAGTTATAAAAAGAACTGAACATAACTCATTAGCTCTCAAACTCAAGACCAAATTTACGGTGCAACAGAGATGCATGTAAAATACTAGCACAATTTTGTTCTCAGTAGTAACCTTATAATATGTTTGAAAAGTTTATATTTGACTGGACAAAAGGAGTCTGTGTCTTTATAAAGTCTTATTCTATTATTTTGTTACTATGATTAACTGTGGAATGTCTGTGTTACAGTCTGCACAAAAAGGAATAATTAGCATAAAATCTGTATTGCTGTCTCTGCATCAGGAAAAAAACAACAGTTATTTGTGGTAAATGCTTTATTCAAAATGTATATGCTCTATTCTTCAAGTTTTTAAAATGATTTTTTTTTCCTTCAGTAGAAAATACCCACTTTTTAAAGCAATGTTTAAAACATTAGTGTGGAATCATAAGTTTCCTATAAAACCCTGTCTAAATTTCTCATCCTCACTTATGGCACTTAGATATTGAGCAAAAATTGTATGTTTATTGTTGCGGTAGTAGATTTTAAGTAAAAGTAACAGCTGGTGTCCAACAAATGGCTCAGTTTTGATTGTAGAAACATAACACACAAACAAACAAACAAAAACACAGTTTCAAGAACCTCAAGCTTTAACTCTGAAATCCTTGGACCAGATGATGAGCAAAGGCACAACCTGGCATCAGTGAGGTCAACGCAAAGGTTCCCGCTCAGTTCAAGAGGTGATAGGCTAGGTCTCAAATCTCTGCTCTTTGGAAAAATGTTAATTCACAAAATGTTAATAAGTGTATCCCTGTTCTTTGACTTCTCTGCCATAATTGAACACCTTCAGTAAGGATTTACACTGTTTATAGGAACCTGTCCCAATGTGCTATATCTGTAGCTGGCCCTTTCTTTTTTAGCAATGTAGCAACTGACCGTTATTCATATCTTTTACACCTCCTGTTTTCCCAAGTTCTAATTATTCTTCTCTCTTGTCATGTCTTTCCAATTTCAATTTCTCCTACTGCTGAGGAAATGGCATGGTCTTAAACAAATGGCACAACGCTGTGCAATGGTACCTCAGGCTAACTGTGAATGAGCTATTTTACTAAAAATGGTGTACAGGGTGCAAGTTACCACAGGGCTGTGTTAGTGTGGCCAGAGGTTAGTGCTGCTTGGTCCTGAGCTGGCATGTGTAATGCTACCTTGGATATCACTTTTTGACTCTGCCTTGCTCTGTGCTTTCTTCAAAGTCGTGGTTCGGTGAAGTTTTAACGGGCTACCAATATGCAGAGTCAACACCTTGAGGAATTGACTTTCTTCTCCTTTGAAAGGTAAATTTCAGTCAGGGACAGCTTAGCACTACTACATGGTTACAGTTTTCTGGAGTTTTAGAAACAGCATACAGAAAGGCTCATGCTTAAAGTAGAACTTTGTGTACCTGGTGACTGAGATCCACACAGACAAAACATCCAAAAGAAAGACGGTTACTGTGAAAGAAGTAACTATCGCCAGTGTTAGCACGGTCAGGGAGCGGGGGCATAGAATGTGCCAAGGAAGTGAGAAGTCATGCCTTATTAGAGGAATTCACTAGATTTTCATTCTTCAGCAATGTGTTCCATGAGTTGGAAACTCCCACGCTAAGAACTCTCTGTATTGTTATAAGAAAGAAAACCAATTCCCTTGCCACATATGTGAATATCACTTAACTGGATCAGCTTCCTTCAACTCTCACTGGACTCCCTAATCTCAACTCTTGTTGATTTATCCCACCCTCCCTTTCCCATGGTCACAGTTGAGATGTACAGTAAAACTGTGCTAGAGGCCACATTCTATATCTTGTGTGAGGAGGAGGGGAACCCATTCTATACCACATCCTTTTCAAAGACACCTAAGTTGCATCTCTTACTCTAAAACATTTCAAGAGCGGTAGTGAAACAAAGTAGTCCCTCTTCCTTCAACCCCTCCCTCTGAGGCCCCTCCTGCTCCATCTTTCCTAATCTCTGTGTGTTTCGAATATGATAAACACTCATTGTCCCCACTAGACCTACTCTCACTAATCAGGCCTTGGGCAGGTGTTTGGCTTACCTGGAATCAGACCGGACTCAGTGGCGTGTTCTACTACTTCATATCACTTGATATATCAAGTTACATTGTGATAGGCAGATGTTCAAACAGGACAAAACATACCTAACTGCTATCTCTCTCTGAGAACTACAGAAGCATATGAATTTAGGAAGCATAACTATGCAGGAGAATGGGGGCTTGGAAAACCTGTATGTTAATGGCCAGAGCGGATAACTTGTCTATCTGAGAAGTGACATATCTTTATTTGAAAATAAAGGGCTTGACATATATCAGTGTAGCTTCACCAAAGTCATTGGAGCTACAGTGATTTGCTGCACCAGTCTAGAATGAACAGAATGTAGCCTAATCTTTTGGTGGTGTATGCAGCCTTCATACTGATAGTATTGATAAAGGTTTTTCAGTGGGATTGCTTAGCTTCTGCATTCTGATATTTCCTTTTATGACCATCTGGTGGGCAATACATAGACATATTTGCAACCTTGTAATTCCAGTGAATCTATGCCCTGTTTATTGTAATAGCAGTTCATTCCATTAGTAGATTTGGGGAAATGTACTTTTCTAAATTAGTTATTGGCATAATTATGCCTTTTGAGAATGAGATTGCTTCTTCATCCTATAGTAAAATCATATAGCAAAACTAGTGAAAGAAACGTTGTGGATACAACTAGTATTTTTGAAAGGGAATAGTAGCATTCAGACTCTTTAAAAACCATAGCATTATGAAAACATCTCAGGTTTATAGACCAGGACATGTGGCTTTTAATTATTTTACAGTCCTTCATAAATTGAATGACCAACCATATACTGCATAAATTCTTTAAAATATATTTCAGGAAAAAAAAGTGAATATAAATGAGTGCTGTCATTTTTTAGATTTCCCGATGATTATTATTGAAATTGCTAAGTCATTCTTACAAAGTGATAGTTTACCATAAAGGTAATGTGCCAGGTTGTGAGACAAGAAACAAGCTTTATTAAGGCACAGAATATGTCTTATGATATCCAAGAATTTCTACACTTTGGAGCAAATCCTACTCTATTAAAGTATAAAACTTGTTTCCAATAGAATTATCTCTAATTTATATTGGTGTCTCTAAAACCAGAACTGCTATAATAATTGAAAATAGAAGCTTTGGAAAGACATTAAAAATCGTGGTTTAAGCTTAAACCACTCTCCAGTATAAAGGTCAGGATGAGATCCACTTGGAGATCAGATTAGTCAAAATCTACTATCATGAAGTTCTTGTGCATTCTTCTGAAACATCTGATGCTGGCCACTGTCAGAGATGGGACGCTGGAGTTAAGAGAGATTGCATCTGAGCTAGTATAGAAATTGCTGTGAACAGGAATTTGGGTCCATCTCATTATTCGTTTAAAGTCTTATAACTAACTCATGCTAGTTGTAACTACATTTTAGGGATTATAGAATTAACAGTAGAGAAGAACAATGGAATTCTCCTCATTTCAAACTGAGCAAAGAAAGTCATAGATTCATAGATTGTAGAGTCGGAAGGGACCACAATGGATCGTCGTGTCTGACCCCCTGCCCCTGGCAGGAAAGAGGACCGAGGTCAGATGACCCCAGCCAGGTGACTATCTAGCCTCTTCTTGAAGACCTCCAAGCTAGGTGAAAGCACCACCTCTCTTGGAAGCCCATTCCAGATCCTGGCCACCCTTACTGTGAAAAATTTCTTCCTAATGTCTAACCTAAATCCACTCTCAACTAGTTTACACACATGATTCCTAGTCACTCCCTGGGGCGCCCTAGTAAACAGTGCATCACCTATTCCACATTGACCTCCCCTAATAAATTTATAGGCGGCCACAAGATCCCCCTCAGCCGTCTCTTGTGAAGGCTGAAGAGATTCAGCTCTCTCAACCTCCCTCGGTAGGGTCTTTCCTGAAGGCCACTAATCATGCGAGTGGCCCTCCTCTGGACCCTCTCCAAATTCTCCGCGTCCCCCTTGAAGTGTGGCGCCCAAAACTGGACACAGTACTCCAACTGTGGCCTGACCAGTGCTGCATAGAGGGGGACCATCACCTCTTTTGATCTATTAGCCAGGCACCTGCTAATGCACGACAAGGTGCGATTGGCATTGTTGATGGCCTCATTACACTGCCAGCTCATGTTCATCTTGGAGTCAGTTATGACTCCAAGATCCCTCTCTGCCTCTGAGCTGCTGAGAAGGACATTCCCCAGCTGCTGAGAAGGACACTAAAGGTGTGCTGGGGATTTCTCCTTCCCAGGTGGAGTACCTTACATTTATCTTTATTAAATTGCATCGTATTTCTCTCTGCCAGTTGATCCAACCTGTCCAGTTTGGCCTGAATCTGCTCCCTGCCCTCCGGTGTACTAACTTTGCCCCATAACTTGGTATCATCAGCGAACTTGGGGAGGGTGCTCTCAATGTCCTCATCCAAATTGCTGTTGAAGATATTAAATAATACCGGTCCGAGGACTGAACCCTGCGGGACCCCACTGTCCACCTCCCTCCAGTCATTCCTGTTCTAAACCAGTTATCATTTTTCTTTCTAATTTCTTTATTCTCTTTCTGCTTAAATTAATTCATGTCAAACTCTGGAGCATCTAAACAACATCTTAAAAGAGTTTGAATTGTGGTTAGGTAGAAAAATACAGTTAGCTTTTCTTCTAATGGCATGCCAACAAGAGTAAGTGAAAGCCAGTGGAAGAAGATGAACAATGGTAGTAAATTGAAAGTGGGAGCACCCATTTTGTACAGTTTATTCAGTAGCATTGGGAATGTAAAGTGGCCTCATGTGTGTCCAGTGTCTTTGCATGTGTGCACAGGTGGCAATGCCTTGAGATTCTTAAAATCCAGGTTAAGAACTTCTGGGTGAACAAGAGAGAGAATAAGGACATGTCAAAAATAGCTGCCTTTAGGAAGCCAGTGTGATGCTGCAAGGATTTTAATGGAGGGGGGCAAGGAGGGGGAGGAAACAGATTTACCTGAGGAACTGATCATTCAACACATGATCTGCAAACAGATGTTGTCCTTGTCATGCCAGAACAATTTTTATGGCAGCACGAATGGCAAGGGGACAGACTTCCTTGCTCCTTGTCTTGTTCCAAATGCTTAAAAATGTGAGCACAACAATTCCTACTAATAGTTTGTGTCAGTTAATCATGGAGAAGATCTGTTCAGTTATGGAGCAATCCCTGCAGCCTAGGGCTTCTCATGGTCTCCAGCTATTTCAGGCAGGTAATTCTGGGGCACACATTTAATGCTGCAGAGCAAGGAAACCCCATGTGGTTACTTGCTCCACACTTGCGGACTCATGCCCCAGCAGTTCCCCAGCAGGGATGCATCCTGCTACAGCTGATCCTGTGACAAAAACGATATTTATTTGTAGCCATGTAGAAAAGGAGTGCTGAGCAAGCCATTTTGACAGAATGGGAACTAGTTGGGTGGTCTATTAAAAAAGCTGTGGTGGTAGGAACTTTATTATAAGGAGTGCAGATAGTTGATTGTGCAGTGATTTTTTTTTCTAAGGGAAAGATAGACTTGCCTAGCAGGGCAAGGTATCTAATCTCTTGGGACACAGAGAAAGTATGTAAACTTTTGTACTTGTTTCTACTCACAAGATAAGACACTGGGAACATTCAGAAAAGTAAATGTAAATCTTTAGAAATAAGGTTTAATTGAGTTCTTTGTTAGCAATTTTTCTGAAATGCTTCTAGTTCTATACACAGCCATCCAGACTGGGGCAATTAAACATCCTTGTTCTGCAGGCAAAAAAATGACATTGAGAAGTACCTTAATTTTATGACCACCTGAAATCTTACTCCTGCCTTTGTCTAAGGTCACTTGCATCATCAGAGCCTCACAAGAGAGTTGAGACTCCTTACCAGCTAAGAACTTCTGCCCAGAGGGTTTTTCCATCTCTTCCTCTGTGAAATCCTATGAAATATGAACTTTCATTTCTACCCAGGAGAACTTTTGCACTCTTTTCTCTGATGCCTGATGAAGGGTGTTTATTTAATTGCAAGCATTTGAGGACATTTTTTTTTTGCAAAAATCTTGTTGGTCTAATAAAAGATATCACCTCTGTCCATGAGCCTTGATTGCTTTTTCCTCTAGACCAATACAGCAACAAGCTGGATACCTGATTTTATTGGGCAGAAGTGATAGTGTTCACTGTTTAATAAAAATAATTGGTTTGTAGAAAATTAAAACCAATGAATCCCCCCAAAACTTAATACTCAGAGGAGAGGACCAATAGTGAAGTAATGAGGATTGTTCAAATCAGGCACATAAATGTACTAGAGAAAGCTAAAGGACAAGTAATGAGTAGTAGTAAAAATTTAAAATAATTTTGCTATTTAGCTCATCTTACTATGGAGGTGTGGCTGTAAGCAGGTAAGGTTGTAAGATAGTATCTGTTCTTGTGTCAGATTTAGACCTGCCTTTCATCAGCCTATATCCCACACATATACACATAAGCCATAAATGCATTTTGTGTTTTGAATTTTGTTTGATCATTAGCAACTTTGGTAGGAGAAATATGAAGGAAACTGTTCAAATAGGTAAGGAGAAATAAACATTGATTCAGGGCAGTGAAAGTAGTCAGACCTCAGAGAGTCAGTGGGCCTGCCTTTACATACAGGCCTTTGTGTCAACCCACTGGATCTGCTTAACAGGTAGGCTACAGAAGAGGTAAAGCAGGTTTCAGGGAAGCTAAAAAACATCCTTGTCGCAGTTTCTTTATGGAGGGTGATGTGGAAATAATTACCTTAGAGTTCCTTTATGCAGGTAGTGAAGAAGTAAATAGATCAAAATGAAATAGTGTTGAAACAACTGGAGAAATTAAATCACAATAAATTATAAGGGCCAAATGGCTTACTTCCAATGACTGTGAAGGAAATGAAGAACAAAGGAGCTGGGTTACTAATACAAAATCTGTAATTTATCATTAAAAGTGATGGCTATGCTGGAGGGTGGCCATCTGTTAGAAAGGTGTTAAGGGTGATGCCAAGTAATATTGATGGGTGAGTTCTTTTTCAGCACCAGGCAAATAATTGAGAAAAATCATTAAAAGACAAAGTTATAAAACAGCTGGGTGAGCATATGATAGGAACACCTTGACAAATATGATAGGAGAAAACCTTCAGAGTTTCTGTATGAAATAAATCATGACACTAACCTTTTTGGTTGCCTTTGAAAAAGATCACAGAAAGTATCGACAACGCCAAACCAGTGAACATAAACTTTTAAATAGCTGTTGTTATAGACCCTACCTCTGCCTTTACCACCAATTCAAAAAAGCCCTTAAACATAAACTAAACATTAAAAAGAATGGATAACTTTTATTGAAGTTTTTGTGAACTGGAGGCAGGAGTGAAAACAACTTAAACTAGTGTAACAGTGTAAACTCATACTTAAATACTTCATAGAACTTGGGTCGTATTATCTCACAAAATGATAAAGAAACTTAGTAAGCATCAGGGTGAGGAAGGAGGCTGCGAGAACTAATAAATGTTTAAGGCCTAAGAAATTGAGTAGAAAAATATATTATTCAGTATATTTATCTTGAGGAGGTGTTAAAAATAATTTGTAGAATTTTCCACTAATAGGAAACATATGTTTATTTAAACTTAGAGAAAATTAGGACTTACCCAACTTGGTAACTGGCCAGCATGATGGTAGATGATGTTCAGGTGCCCAATAGAAAACACAGTTAAAGTGATGGACATTAGGTACTGTCAGGAAAATGAATCTGATGCCATAATAGGCAGTTCAATTAAAATATTTGTTCTATGCATTTTGGTGTTCTTATCAATGTTAGGCTTTTTAAAGGCAAGAGAAACATATTACAGGCTAATAATGTTACAGCATGTAGCTTTTTGCAATAAATTTTAAGAGTCTTCTCTACTAGCAATTTTGAATTTCCTCTCTACTGTGTTTTGGAGATGGAATCTTGGGGCATGGGCACGCATAAAATGTGGTTTAAAGTTGAAGTGGACAGACATACAAGCCTGTTTAAATAAATTTAAGTCTGCCTAGAGTGGTTTAAAATCAAGCACTATTTTTAGTTAATTCACTATAAACTGATCAGTGTGGAGACCAAGCATTCTGAGACACAAATTGAGTCACTTCTCCAGGCATTTCATGCTGTATTGGCCGTCTTTCAGATCTTCACAGTTCTGGATTCCAAGGTTGGTCTGCCAGCAACCTTCTTTTCTTCATCGTGGTTCATGGCTGGAATGCTGGAACACTAGTTCTTGGGAGCAATGAACTTGTCTTCTGCTTTGGTTTAAAACTGTGGGAGCTATTAAAAAAAGTCATTGCACTGTATTTGGTTGCAAGAAATATCTTAATAATGTGGCAGGCATATTGAAAATAATGCTAGAAATGGAAAATCAATTCAACAACACATTTCAGTCCTACATTAGGGTTGTTTAAGTGGTGTGATGATTTCTCTCCTTGAATAGTTTCTTCAATGTTGGTCGTCTTTCACAACAGGAAAATATAACCAAATACAATTGAAGGAAATATCTTAGCAGATTAAAAGATTAGAATGAAAGTAACAATATCTAAAATTACTCTAGCTCAAGAAAAACGCCACAACTATTATGTCTCGTGGTTAAAATCCCACAAGAAATCTTTCCATTACCTCATATTACACAAATGGTTAGGTATGTTATGGGAACTTTACCTGTTTCCCTGTTGGTCAAAAGGGATGCTAGCTGACAAGGACTGCAAATCTAATTCCAGTAAAGACATTGTTAGATCCCTATATAAATTAGTACACCATTGACAATTTTGACTTGTGTTTGCTCAGACTTCCGTAGGATTGTTTTTGGAATTATGCCCAACTATAGTTAAAACCTTATTTTGTATTGTGAAGGGAGGGAATACAGGAGCAAACAGCAGAGGACCAGTGAACATGCCAGGAAATAGGGGAGTTCTCTGGTTACATAACTGCTGCAATCATCATACTCAACACGTAGTCATCAAAGTCCCAGTATCTAGTTGGGAGGAGGTATCAAGTGGCATTTGCCAAGGGTCTGTCCTGGGTCCTGCATTGTTTAATGTCTTCATTAATTATTTGAGTGATGGGATTGAGTGACCACTTAGCAAATCTGAGGATGACACCAAGTTGGATGGAGTTGCAGATACTCTGGACAGTAGGGCTAGGATAAAAAATGACCTGGTTAGACTGGAAAAATGGTCTGCAATCAATCAAATAAAATCCACGAAGTACAAGTGCAAAGTCCTGCACTTTGGACAGATTCATTGCATGTACAAATAGAGACTGAAGAATGACTGGCTAGGCTGCTGTACTGTAGGGAAGGACCTGGAGGTGACAGTAGATCATAAGCTGAATACAAATCTGTGTGCTTTTGTTGCCAAAAAAAAGTGCCAACAATATACTGGGTTGCATAAACAGGAGTGTTACTTGCAAACTAAAGGAAGTGATTCTTCTGCTGTATTCAGCATCCGGGAGCCCTTACCTGGAGTATTGTGTCCGGTTTCAGGCCCCACATTTCAAGAATGATATGGTCAGTTTGGAAAAAGCTTTGGAGGCAAGGCTTACAAGGAAAGGCTGAAAGAACTAGGATATTTAGTCTGGAGAAGAAAAGACTGAGGTGAGGTTTGACAACAGTCTTCAAATGCCTGTAGGGGACAGGACTAGGAGTAATGGTTTCAACTTGCAGCAAGGGGAATTTAGTTTGGAGATTAGGAGAACTTTCTGGCTATGAGGGTTGTCAAGCATTGGAACAAGCTACCTAGAGAAATTGTGGAATCTCCATCCCTGGACATTTTCAGGAACAGGTTAGACAGGCACTTAGTTGTGTTGGTTTAGTCAGGGGTGATCCTGCGTTGACCAGGGGCCTGGACTAGATGACCTTGTGAGGTCTCTTTCAGCTTTACTTTCCTATGATTATATAGGTAGTCATAGCCAGCTTTCATTAGACAGTCCCCATCCCAGTCCCTGTAAATTTAAATAGGAAAATTGGTCAGACTAGTTCCAAAAAAACAACCTTTGAAATTTAAATTTGTATCTAGGATTTTTGTCTCATTTTAGCTGTTAAACAACTTATTGTTATCACCCTTTCTGTATAATTTGTGCGTGTGAATTAATTATTCTGTGTTACTTTGGTGGGGGGTGGGGCTATTGTTTCATATAATAATATGTCAGTGGTGACAGCTGTTTCTCCTGTAATTCTGGACCCAAAGGAAGGACTTGAAGGAAGCAATCCTGGTCTTTATGCTAAAGGTAGACTGTCTTATTATCAAGCAGTGATGATCTCTACAGGTTTAAGTCTCTGACCATATTTCCATTATATGGGAAATTTTTATTTCCCTGATAATAACTCAGAGAAGAGAGAGAGAAGATATTACATTTTTATAGACAACTAAAAGTGTTATCTGAATTTTCAAATTACATTAATTTATTTCAGATGTAAAACATCAAAAAGTCTCTTGGAAGTACATATTGTATATCTAATGCTTGTTCCCACACTCCTAAGCCATTGATTACAAAAGCCTGTACTAAATGATTTGTCTGCCAAAAATAGGTAGACTGCTTTACTGCTTTGGTACCCATTTGTAGTATGCTCATAATGAATGGGCATCAAAAAAGGAAATTTAACAGGAGTTTGGGAAAGTATATGACATCATAAGTGAAGCATAGCTTACCCATTGCTGTTCTTACCTGTGGGCACAAGGCATAACTCTTGTTCACAGGTGAGGTAGATTTGGGCCGCTTGGTTCACTTAATGTTTACATTAATCAGAGATACAGGAAACTATAAAATCTCTCGTATGTCATATAGACCCCAAGTCCCCTAGTGAGTGTCCCAAATTTGCACCATGTCCCTGACTACTGGGTTGTATATTCCAGTGTGTAACTTAGCAAAAATTGTGTTTTTCACATAATACTAGATAGCACCCTATTGACCAAGGAAGCTGATGTGTGCTGTGAATTCCAGTTATTGTATGGAAAGGACTAATACTGTTCCTGGTAGATAATATTATTGTAATTTTATTTATGTATTATTTTTACAGTACCTGAAGTGCATCCATAAACCAACACAGCTACAACCTACACCCCTAAAGTGAACTTGACACTGTCAGTGAATAAGGAAGTCATGTTCTTGCCCTGCAGATCTTGTTCAGCATCTTAGTAGATGACAGGTAGGGAAGTGACAAAACATGGGCCTGGGCAGTGGTGTACAACGTTTGCCTTGTAAGTTCCACATTTTGATTCATGTCATTGTGGTTGGTTAGTCTGCCCACCCTCCCGGGGAAAGTGAATATCTCTTGGGCTCCCAGTACATTTGATAGAGAAAACTAGGCAAACTACTGGTGCACGTCTGAACCCTTCCACTTTTAGTTGAACTATGGTCTAGTTTCATTACCTTTAAGCACAGGTATGTAACACTGGTACTCAAGCTTTTTGGACCAGTCTGCAGGGCAGATCAAGCCCCAGGGTCCAGCACTCCCCCCTGTCCCACATATTGGGATTGGGCCCCAGGGGTCTAGCGCTGTCCACTGCTGGCCCTCTACTCTGGGATTAGGCCCTGGGGCCTGGTGCCGTCCTTTCCCCATCCTGTGCTGGGATTGGATACCTGATCCAGCTCACAGGACCTGGAGCCACCCACCTAGTCAGGAAGGAGCCCATGGCTTAGATGACACAGTGCTGTGGATCAGATCTCTCCCAAGGGCTGGGAGTTGAGCAGCCTAGATGTAAAATTTTTGTGAAGGAAAGGAAAGTAGCCTTATGGCAGAGCTGATATAGGATACAACATATGTTTATCCTGAGGTTCACTGCATATTTCCTTGCTTACAAATGGATCGGGAAACATCAGGTATAATTTGGTTCTGATCACGTCATAATCCAGACATTTTTTTTAGGTCAGAGACATCCTGGAATGAGCTACCTGCCTCTGAGCTCTGGAGGAAGCCTAAGTGAAATTTACACACAAAGCTATATAGCTGCTGAAGCCAGCAGAGCTGTCAAGATAGGTTTTGGCAGGAAGTTGACTAATCAATTGGAACACAGTTCAGAGACATATGTTACCTGCTTATCAATTCAGAGACTAAAACGTTCAGTTTATAGTCCCCTTTTGAGCTAAAACCAAAGATGAGACTAAAATTAGACCATAAATGTTTTGAGTCAGTGCTCTGATTCAAATTTCATTAAAGCAACATATTGAATCTCAAGGAATGCTTACCAAGAATACCTACCTAGAGTCCTGAAACAGGGCTACTGGACACTAGTGATAGGTACAAGTACTTAAACAGTTCAATTTGTACAAGCTCCTTTTGTCACTGCAACAGGGAACCAGAGGCTCCAGTTACTTTTAAGGCTAGGTAGAGACATTGAAAAAGCCTGAGGTGGAATTGATCTGAGTTGCACAATTTTCTGTAAGTGGCATAGTTTAGGTCAGCAGTGAACAGAACACACATTCACCCTCTGGTGGGGAGGAGGGGGCAAATCTTAGACCAGGTTCTGCCATTTTAAAACCAGTTTATGTGTGCTGAACTTCTGTTCTGTTATGGGTATAAATCAGTTTCCGACCAGCTATACCAGTACCTGGCCTAAGAGAGTGCTTTGGGCTAAGTTGGCTGGGTAGGGTTGCAGCGGAGGAACACAAGTTGGCCTTTAAGTAAAGGAGAAATTCCTGTGTGTGGCTAGGGAGCCACATGATTGGAAAGGGTGGGGCTGTGAGGAATACCCAGGGCCTGAGGCAGAGAGGGCAGTCTGACCCTGCATGGTATAGGGAGAGGATCTCTTGCATGAGAATGGCTGCAGGAAAGGAACCCAAGCTAACTTAAAGAGGTAGATGGAGACAGCTAAGGGGGGAATATTGTTTGTGGCATGGTAGTGACCCCACTGTTGGGGGGAACTTCATTGCAAGGGCTTGGCTTGTATTTCTTTTATTCTTAAATTTAAGTTTATGTTTTGTCTTATGCTCAAGTTTAATACCAAGGGACTGGGTTATGGCTATGGAGGAGGTGTGGAGGGGCATCTGAGAAGCACTTAGCATAGAGCCCTGTAAGGGTCAAGGGCTCCAGGGGGCTGATCAGCACAAAAGCCACCTAGCCAGGGACCCCAGGGACTAGCCAAGAGACAAGACCATGGCCAGGGACCCAAAAGCTGAGGTCCTAGCTGAGCTGGGCTAAGGGGGCACAGCCAGAGAAAAGGGACCAAAGCCAGGAAGGTGGAAGCCTTGAGTTATAGATCAAGTTGTGGTAGGCAAGCGATAGGAGGTGAGGGATGCTGGGGAGTGTGGGCAGGAGAGTCTGACCACTAGGGGGATGTCAGACTGGGGTGGATTGCCCAAGCCTGTCACACTGACAAATAGTTCCAGACTAGTTCCTGAGGTGCACGCACAGTTGCCGCCAGCATGGAGCTAATGCCAGAGCTGTGGAGCCCGGTGCAAGGTTTGCAGCCTGCCAGCTGCTTGCTGCAGCTGCCCAGAACCCAGGCTGACTACAAACAGCTGTGCCGGGCTCCAGAGCCCAGGCATCAGCTCTGTGCCGGCAGCAGGGGAGAGCCCAGAGTTGCGCTGCCTCAAGCCCCACCCCCACTGCTCGCTCTGAGGCATGCGTGCATGCATCAGTACAGAGCTGATGCCTGGGCTCCAGAGCCCGTGCAGCTGTTTGCAGCCTCCCGGCTGCAGCTGCCCAGAGCCCAGGAACATTATTCCTGAGTTTATTTCATCGGTTCTAGTCCCAGAGCCTCTGGACTTAAAGCTGGGAGGCTGGGCAGGGGCATGGTTTCAAGGTTTTGAGCAGCTTGGGCACTCCGGAGATCCAGATCTGGCCTCTCCAGAGAACCAGGGAGTGCTGGGGGCTGTATCTGAGGTGATCTGGCCTCTGGACATTGTCTTTGGAAGGAACAAGCTTCCCTCCTCTGGACCTGAGCTCTCAGAGACACTGGGCAGAGCCACATGGCTGCTGCTCAAGGACGATGCAGCCTGGGGCTGTTCCAGTCTCCTACTGGGACCCCAGACCAGTGGCCCCAGCTCTGCCACTGCCATCCTGCATGGCCACGGGCAAGTCCTCTGCTTCTTGCCTCTGTGCATTGCAGCTTAGAGTGAGGGTGGGATTTGTTCCCTGGGGCCAAGGTCTGGGTGAGGTCATGCCCCAGGAGCCCATGAGGAGGCTCTGGCTTACTGCCTCAGTCCCTTCAGGGTGCAAGGAGAGACTTGCTTGGCTCCAGCCCAGCTCTCCCCGCCGCTGCTGCACTGGCCTGACCCCAGAGCAGTGCCCTGGACCCAGTGGAATGTTACACATACACAGCACTGTAAGTCCAGAGCCGGTCTGGTTTGCTTTCCTGGGGGAAAAGGCTCCTTGATGCCCCCCTATGCCCACTGCCTTGGCACCAGGGTGGAGAGGCTGTGGTGGGGATGCGCCATCGTCTGCTCTCCCAGCCTCTTTGGGGATAATGGTTTAGATCTCCTGAATGGTCCTGCCAGCTAAGGGCCTTAGCTGTGTGGAGTGGGTGGGTGGTTGGGCTGATGGGGAGGCTCCGGGGTGGGGCCTCAGCCAGCCGTGCTGCAGCCTGGGGGCTGGCTCCCCAGGGAAGCACAGGGGCTCTGGTGGGCCCAGGGCATTGTTGGGTTGGACTTTGTCTGGTGGCACAGCAGCCCGGCTCCATGCACCCGCGCATCTGGTTCTGTGTGTGCACACGTGTCTGGTTCTGGATGTGTGTGTGCATATGTCTGTTCTAGGTGTGTTCTGGTTTTCTGTGTTTGTTCACATGTGGTTCTGTGTGTGTGTGTATATGTGTTTAGTTTTCTCTCTGCTCTCCTTTTTCTTTCTCCTCTTTTTTCTTTCTCTCTTTTCTCTCTCTGTCTCACTGCAACATGCGGGTAGGGAAGCAGTGGGGTGGAGGGAGCTGCACAACAACAAGGAACCCAAATCTTGTTCCTTCCCAAGGAACACACAACAATAAAGGCAGCATTTATGATTATTAAATATACTATTATGATGATTAAATATACTAATGTGCAGTGCGTCCTACCATGTACTCCCATCCCCCACCCGCCCACCCCCATTTTGTTTTTCTGGCATGCTGGCACTCCGTCACCTTCCAAGGTAGACATTGTGGTTTTTTCGGCACTCCAGCCAAAAAATGTTGCCTACCCCTGATGTAGTATATGTCGTACATTTTTTAAAACTGAGAAACACTAGGTGGCAGTGTCTTATATACATAAATGATTACAAATTATTTTTCTTGGCCATGAACGCTGTCCACTGTTGGAAGAAATGCTGCATTGTTGGTAGTTATGTAGTGTGGTTTCTTTGGAGTAGGGAAGTTTGCACTCTGCCTTAATCTCTCTAACTTAAATAATACTTGTGATCACACATAACCATGTCTGGCAACCATGCAGATATTTTCCTGTGAGTCCTGCCAGAGGAAATGACAGAGTTTTTGATCACCTCTGTTCCAGAACTTGTGTATGTAGTATGAAATAAAAAACTTGCGCTAAGATTATACTTAGATGCTATATAAGAGATGTGTACAAGCCTCCAAGTACCAACTGGGAACAAGTCCTGCCAACATTGCCCCACCTAGCCACCTATGTGGGAGACTTTAATAAGCACCACATGGACTGGGGATACTTGTCCTCAGATAGTGCTGGTGAACTGCTTGTAGACTGGGCCTCAAGAAACAATCTCCCCCTGATATATGACCCCAGGCAACAAGAAACATTCCACTCAGCCAGGTGGGGCAGAGCCACTCACCTGACCTGTGTTGGGTCAGTTCCCCTGATGGTCATCCTCAACCAGCACAGTGCCTAGTTGTGGATGATTTCCCGCATGGCCAACACAGGCCGTCACTTATACATATTGGCCTTTGCCTTCCAGTCATCATCAGCCCAAAGACGATGTGATGGAATTTCTGCAAAGTGGACTGGCTAAAGTACAGTGAGACTGTGGACCACAGTGTTGTAAAAATACCCGTCCAGAATATACCTGTAGAAGAGGCATACAACTGTTTTTATGGTGCTATTTATGAAGCTGCTTGCATGGCAATCCCTCGTGGATATCAACCCATATACGTCTCATGCCTCGACATGGAGAGCGTAGCACTCCAAAAGGAGTATGAATCATCTGGCAATCCCAATGTGGCAGGCCACCTCATTGAGTCTCTCAGTGCTGCATGTTGTGCTAAATGGGAAGAAACCACAACAGAATTTAATTTGGCTCATTCTTGCCAGAAGTGCTGGAGCCTAATCCTCTGCCTTGGAACAGCCCAAAAACCACCTGCACCAAAACGTCCATTAATAACCCCAAACCAAGTTGTCAGTCACCTACTACATGTAGCCAAGGCACCGCTGGGAAAGAATACAAAGCGCACCACTCATCAAGAACTGCGGCAATATCAGAAGCAACACACGGAATATAATGGCCCTGACCCTTCAAAGTCACTGAACTGGAAAAATTCTTAAGTGGCCTGAAACATGGCAAACCTGCTGGATACAACATCTCACCAGAATTCTTGAAACAACTTGGGCCCTGTGCTCATGTATGGCTGACCCAGTTATACACAAGAATCATCAGCTCGCAGTCACTCCCAAAGAAATGGGGTATGGCAAAAGTTATTGCCATTTCAAAACTTGGCAAAGACCTCATACTGGCAGCCAGGTATTGACCAATTGCACTACTGTTTGTGTGCTACAAGGTTCTTGAGCACCTCATTTTACAACGGATATCCCCAGAAGTAGAGATCATCCTTAGCGTTGACCAGGCCAGATACTGGAAGGGCTGTAGCTCATGTACTGGCACTTACCACCTACGCTGAAAAGGTTTTCAGAAGAGCCTGAAGACAGACATAGTGCTATTGGACCTTACAGCTGCCTACAATACAGTATGGCACACTGGCCTGGTTCTAAAGCTGTCAAGAGTACTTACAAGCTGGGTTGTTAAAGTAGTTGAAACACTCTCCTCTATCTTAAACAAAGTTCACATGGAATCAAACAGCACAATCATTAGGCAGGACTAAAATTGTCAGAGGCAGTATAATGCATAATAAAATAAGCACTGGGAGAATTGCTGTTCTTTGAGCGTTGCATCCTTTCAAAGCCTGGTGTTACCTAGATGAGGCACAATACTTCCTCTAACTTCAGCTCAAAGGAGGGCAGCATCTTAAAGTTCCTAATCTGATTTTTTTCCCCAGTAGAAGTGTTGTATTATTATTTATCTATTATTACAGTACCTGGCACAATTGGGCTTCATTCCAAGCTGGAATCTAGTTTATATGAAGACTACTTTAAAATTTGTCTAATGGCTTTAAAACACAAAACTGTTTTTGTTTTCAAGCAAAAGCTAAGTCTCCAGAGTGTGTTTGTATCTTCCTGACTGAAATTATTCTAGGACATCTTTCAGCTAGAAATTGACTAAGGTTCTTTTACATCAAAATCACTGGGTGATTCTGACATGGTAATATTCTTTGGATTAATCTCTAGGGCAGGTGGCAGTAATTGCTGGCAATAGGATTTACATTGCTGTGGTATCTTAATGATTCTGACAAGGTAATGAGCAGCCTGCCATTTCAAAATGGTATCAGATGAAGATAAATCCTATCAGATTTACATGAAATATCATTAAAATTTCTACTCTTTGAAATTATGGTACCAGCTGAAATGGTGCACAATGTTTTGGATTTTATTGAAGAACAAGGATTTTTTATATCTGGATTCTACTGCAAGTTAAAATAACCTCCCCATGCGTTTGTTTTGTGTAATATAAAGATTAGGTGGATTCTAAAAGGAAAACATTTTTTAGCAGTTGAGACAAACTCATTTTGATAATGAAGAATATAGCAACTAATCTTTCTGAATTCTCCAAAGTTTTTTATTTTAATTCATTGACATTTTTGTTTCATTCTCCGTTGGAAGTGGGGACAAAAAGACAATGATATTTTTTTTTTAGCCTTAGCCTTACAGAAAGGTATTTTATAGAAGGCAAGACTACACATTCTTTGAAAGAAAACATTTATTGGTGATATTTTTGGCTGGGATGAACTAGTTGTTGGCTAGGATGATCTAGTTGGGGATGGGCCTGATTTGAGCAGGGGCTTGGACTAGATGACTTCCTGAGGTTCCTTCCAAACCTAATTTTCTGATTCTATGATTCTATTGCCTGAATTACTTTGCCAGTGTAGGCTTTTTATTTTCATTTTGTGAGGATAAATTGAAATTTAATGAGTTGAAACATAATAGTTGCACTTACATAACTTACTAAGCATGAAACTGATTGCTTCTTTATCCAGTTATTTAATCTGGCAACTATTGTGATATTGCCGTTTCAAATAATTTGTAAACCTATCTTTGGTAATGCCGATTCATTTTAGAAAGGCCATGACTTTTCAGAGAGTCCTGATGTGTCATCCTACACAAATTAAGACTAAATGAAAGTGGATGCCATAGGCATTTTTTTTTAGAGCAGCACATGAAAAGAGGCTATAGCTAGGGCAGAATGTACATGTCCAACTCTTGTATTAAGTGGGTAATTTCAAATATATAATGGCACTGTTCAGGATCTATTCCTTGCTCTGTCTGCACTTCTGAATGCAGTCTATTGTACTGATGATCTTTAAAGCAATTGAATAAACTGTTATCAGGTCAGGAAAGAGACCATCTCTCAGGCTATCAGGTGATAATGGTTAAGAATCACAGGAGGAGTTGTTTTCTTCTAGCATTCAAAAAGTAATATTACTAACAAAAAACCCCCATTGTTATGCCTAAGGCCACCCTATGTCTCTGCCTGCCCGGAACCTTTCCCAAGCTCTCCTTCTTGCTTGGCTAAAGATTGAGAGGAACTGTCATAAGACCCAAAATCCATTGTAGCAGTTGAACAGAGCTGTGAAATCCCTGATCTCAGCACAGGTTTAAAGTCATCTGAAGCTGATAATTGGTTGTTCTCAACTGAGAAAACTCAACTGAGAAATCTTTAGAGTTCTATGCTCTTGTATTTCAAGAAAGCTGAAAAACAGTGAATACTTTTTTCTCTGATTTGTTTTGTGGCAGAAAAGAAATCACATTTGGAGGGGAAAAAGTGATCTGGTGTAGCTTGTCAGTGCAAATATGTAGTTTTGCAGGGCAATCTGATAATTACAGAAGTCACAGTTTGTTGGAGATAGGCTACATGTAATTAATGGCATTTTAAAATATTTTTATATAACCTATTTGGAAGACATATACACAGTAACAGTTACAATTTTTAAATATTTTATGTATCGTAGTTGCTGTTAAAATCCTTACAAGTGTTGTTTTGCAAGTAATTAACATTTTTGTGATTTCCATTTGTATTTTCTCTGTATAGGAAAGCCTTC
Source organism: Alligator sinensis (assembly GCF_000455745.1). NCBI lineage: Eukaryota > Metazoa > Chordata > Crocodylia > Alligatoridae > Alligator > Alligator sinensis. The sequence goes on along the minus strand of NW_005842851.1, from coordinate 16,920 downwards.
GGTCATGTTAAAATTAGGCTAAACACATATTTTAAGTGACCAATGTAACAAACAAAGCTAGGTAGCTAGATGCAATCTGTAAGCAGATATTAAAAGACCTCTTCACTGGTTCAATCTGAATACACATTGCAGCATATATTAGGCTTCCATCCCTGATCAATTTATATGCATTAGGCCCATGGTATAGGGTTACCATATTTCCAGTATCAAAAAAGAGGACACCTGTGAGGGGGAGGAGAGGAGGGGCATATGATTAGGGGAAGGGGGCAGGGACATACCCATGCCCTGCCTCTGCCCCTTACTCCTAAGACCTTGCCCCCCAGTCCTGCCAGTGCTCCCCACTCCCAACCCACAGCCCCCCAGTGCTGCCGATGCCTCTCACTCCTGTCTCTCTTAGCTGGGAGTTTGCTGGGGCCCACGCATAGAACATGTGACCCCTGATAGCCAGTCATCTTGCCCGCTGCTCCTGGCCTCAAGCAGTCCCAAGCTGCTAGTGCCTTGGAAAGCAGAGAGAGCAAAAACCTGGACATTTGTTCACATTTTAAAAATCTGCCTGGACACAAGGACTGGAGGCCAAAACGGAGGACATGTCTAGGAAAACCTGGATGTACGGTAACCCTACCCATGGGGTTTCCCCCATTTGTGTGTTAAGGAGTGTCTGACCTTGTCCATAGCTTTCCCCACAGGCAGGGCACCTATCGAGTTTGTTCCGTGTGGATACCCAGTAAGCCAGTGGTATCCCTGTATTTCCTGGAGTTTCTCCCACAGTATGTGGGTGTGTACAATCTCCTAAGGGGTTTCCATATTGGAGCCCTACATCTTTTCTTTTGCAGGGTTCTGGAAATCTAGGAAAGGGATCCCAGAGAGAAATTGTGGTTTATGTTGTTTTCATTACACAGCAGAATCCTTCTGAAATTCTTTGCTTAGGACAGTGATGCAAGCGGCAATGAAGGAGATGGGAAAGAGGACAGATGGCAAGGTAACAGCCCCAGGGAGGAGTGAGCTAGTAGTCAGCATTCCCTCTAAGCTATGGGGTGTGCATGGCCACACACGTGCACCTGGCAGCACGGCATGAGCATGCCTGCATGGCCACTCACACCGCACGACTTAGAGGGAACTCTGCTAGTAGTCTTCCCTGGAAAGTCATGCTCCACAGATGAAGGGGGGCTGTAGTGCGCTATCCTGAGAAATCCCTGTCTTCCCCTCCTACAGACCCTGTCAGTCACCCAGCCATGGCCTTGGGGAGAGGGAGCATCTGGTGTATCTTTGCTGTGAGGAAATCACAAACTCTCCTAGTTTTCTCATCTCTTGCTGGCTCTGCTGGGTGATAATAGGAGCAGCATCTTGGTTTTAGCTTCTGTGGTACAGGTTGTAGCTGTGTTGGTCTAAGGACATAGACAGACAAGGTTCTTTGGGTAAATCTGATATCTTTTATTAGATCAACTCAAATAGCTGGAAAAATTCTTCTTAGCAAGCTTTCAGTTATAAATCCCCTTGGTCCGGCTGAGGAAGCCTCTGCAGTTGGTGTGTGCTCTTCCTAGATGGAGTAGTAAAGAAGCCAGAGGCTGGTATGCAGGCAAGAAAGGCAGTCAGTGAAGGTGTAAATTGAGGAGTCAGCAGGTCAGAGACAGGCTGGGGAGGGGAGGAAGGGGAAAGCATGTAGCTGGTGTGCACCAGAATGAACGCACACTAGAAATCTACCAAAGACAAGAATACCCAATTACCTATGGGGGCACATTTCTCACAAGAAAACCACTCTCTGTTCAGTCTCTCAGTTTTAATCCTCAGAGAGAATTTACATAGCACCTTTCATAGGAGAGCCTACAGAGTTGACGTCATCAGTCTCCTGGATACAAAAAATCATGGACTAAATATAGACATTGGATTTATGACACATTATAGCCTGCCTGACATCTGACTTCCCAGGTACCTCTCCACTATTTACCAGCTACATTCATTCCCCTTCCTTCAGCTCCCCCCCCCCCCCGCCTGTCTCTCAGCCACTGACTCCTCAATGTACATCTTTGCTGACTGACTTTCTTGCCTGCAGCCCAGTCTGTGGCTTCTTTACTACTCATTCTATCCAGGAAGAGCACACACCAACTGCAGATGTTTCCTCAGCCTGACAAAGATTATTTATACACAAAAGCTTGCTAAGAAGTTTTCCAACTATTTGAGTTGGTCTAATAAAAGATATCAGATTTACCCAAAGAAACTTGTCTGCCTTTTAGCTTCTGTGGTATTTCAGGAGTTGACTATTATCTGCTTTCAGGCTAAGGAACTTTAGGGAGCCATAAGATCTGTATGTCCATTTTGGTGAAGCAGTTGAAGTTAAGCGGTAGGCCTAAGCCAGAGACATAACTTAGTGTTGGTGCCCTGATGGTGGTGGTGCTTGAGGAAGTGAGTGCTTAATTTCTTGCGCGGTGGCTGCTACAGTGGTGGTGTAGGCTGTTGCTGCTGCCTGAGCACAGGCTGCTGCTGGGCCAGTGGTACAGGTTCCTAGGGGGCTGCCGTTTGGAGCTAGACACCTCTCCAGGGCTGGTGTCTGACACATCCCCCACCTTCCCTCCACATCTCTTCTCTCTGTTACATGATTGCATCCTCTTCAAAGTGTTTTATTACCTCAGCTTGCTCCTGCAGTATTGCCAGCTTTTCAGGATATCGTTGCTGCTGACAGTCTTTGGCCTTTCCTGAGGCTGGCTTTGCTATAATAAAATGAACTTCAGCCTTCACCAGAGAAACCTTCTGTAGCTGACTGACTGTCCCGCTTGCCTGCCTTTTGAGATACACAGGCAGTTGGGGCTCTTCAAGAGGCAGCCGCTCTCCCTCCTCGCTGTGGTAACCCAACATGCCTCACGTGGAAGGATGATGGAGAATCCCAGTGCAGACACTACCATTCCGCATTTTCTCCCATCTTGTGAGCCCTAGGTCAGGCAGCCCCATGCTTGCTAAGAGGCCTGGGAATGAGTATAGGGGGTTTCATTGGAGCCCCCTCCCGGCCTGGGGAAGAATGGGAAACACTCCTGAACATAGCGGTGCAGGAGGAACAGCAGATCAGAAACTGGACTCGCTGGAACAGCAGCCCACAGCCTGGGGCTTACACTAGCCCATCCTTGGTGAGAAGCTGTGCCCACAGGCAGGCAGTGTAAGCTCCTGGCGGGAGCGGAAACTCCATTGGAGTTTCCTTTTCTGCCTGTATAGCAGACAGCAGCCTGGAAACTGTCCCCACTTCTGGAGGGGGGGAGTTAAAAAAGCAAGAGCTTAAAGAAATCATGGCTGCCTATACACATGCTGGAGGCAGGGGGCATTTTAATTAGTGCAGTTCCTGGGCAGCCACTCTAATTAAAAGGCCTCACCATCAGGTTTATCTAAACTTAATTCAATGAGGTTTACTTAAAGGGCCTTGCAGCGATTTTAAAATGCACGGGACTTAATACATGTGATGTTGTGGCAATGCTGCAGCTTTCTAATTAGAGCATGGAGCAGACTCAATTAACTGTGTCTGTGCCAACATATTCTAATTAAAATGCCAATGAGCATGTGTATAGGCAGCCCATATTAAAGAAATCTTCGTTATTTGGGGGCCAGCCCTAACTTGTGGGCTCTTCCCTTGAAGTTTTGAGTTTTGGGGGTGGGCAGCAGTGACCTAGGCAGTACCCCCTTCCTCAGTACCAGAGTCATTCCAGCCTTTGAGGGGAAAGGGGCACGAATTAGAGATGGGTCAGAGATGATTCAGGACCTCCTAGGAGTGAGTCTGCAGGCTCCCCTGGTGTCCCTGAGCTCCCAAGGGGGAGCAGGGGTCCGGGGCACCAACATGCCCTTCACCTCTGCCTGCTGCCAGGCTAAGACGGACTGGGCCTCACCCCTCGGTGTTTACTCCCCGTAGGCAGCTGTGCCATGCTGCTCTACTGCTCTACTCTTCACCAGAGAAACCTCCTGTGACTGACTGACTGTCCCGCTTGCCTGCCTTCTGAGATACACGGGCAGTCGGGGCTCCTCAGGAGGCAGCCGCTCTCCCTCCTTGCTCTGGTAACCCAGTATGCCTCATGTGGAAGGATGATGGAGAATCCCAGTGCAGACACTACCATTCCCACTTCTCCCATACTGGGAGCCCTAGGTCAGGCAGCCCCATGCTTGCTAAGAGGCCTGGGAATGAGTATGGGGGGTTCAGTGGAGCCCCCTCCTGGCCTGGGGAAGAATGGGAAACACTCCTGAAGCTAGAGGTGCACGAGGAACAGCAGAGCAGAAACTGGACTCACTGGAACAGGCCTCAGCAGCTTGGGTTAAACCCCAGTCACTGCAGCTGAAGACTCAGAAATGTGTTCCCTCTACTGGCGCTGAGAATGACGTGTCAGCACCTGTGATTCCAGGGGCCTTCTGGTTACCCTGTGAGGCCAGGTGGAGATTGCTGCCATCTTCAAATGGCATCATTTGCTGGCTTTACCTCCCCACCCTTGTTAGGTGACACCTCCAAGTTATGTCAAGGAGCACTCTGGCCCTTTGTGGCACTACCTGCTGGTTGGGCTGGCTCCTGACCTCTCTCTCCATTTGTCCTCCAGTGGCACAGCCAACTGCTTGGGAGTGCACTTTAACTCCTCAATAATGCATCCTAAAAGGAGCGTCCCCTCCTCCGTGTGAAGTAGGCCTCCTGTCTGCCTTCTCTGTCAGCCCTCTATGTTGAGTTTAACTACATGAGAATGCAGTTGCAAATGATCACAAAGTACAATTGGCAGGCTCTACCAGACCACATTTTTTTCTAACGCTATTTATATTTTTCCTATTTTTCCTATAACAATTTAATGAGGTATAATTTCTGGAGTGATCTTCTGACATTTCCTGTGGCATTGTGGTAGGCAGCTTGAGAAGAGAGCACACACTCTGGACACAGCATTTGGTATCTTAAAAAAGGAGGACCATTTTTTGGGAACACCTGCTGTCGAGAAAAGAGAACAGTCACTTAATATAGAAGAATAAAGCAAGGGTCTCTAAAGGTCATTTAGCCCAATGTCCTTCCTCAACAAACAAGCTTCTCCTGTGGACAGGATTGGATTTCGTACAGGGAAACACCTTTAGATTTCCAGTCCAGTCTTGCAATCACTCAGCCATTGTACTTAGCCAAAACGGGGTTTACAAGCAGAGGGAATAAGCCATGTGTGCTATGAAGGTGTGCTGGGGTGGGCCACAGATAGCCAGCTTGACTGGTTCCTCTGCTGTGACCAAGCTCTGCAAATTTCATGCTTGAAGGTCAGGAATTAACTATCTCTTTCCTGCAGTGCTGCATGGGAGATGGTAGGTAGGGCAGCAATGATGGTCTCTGGGTAGGTCAATGAATGCGGATTCAGGAGGCTTAGCTACATACTTTCTGCATGACCCTGAGTACATGGCTTAACTTAGCCATTGTCACTTCCCCATACATATCTGTATCAACTCCCATCTCTTCTGGTACAGGAGGATCTTGCTTTCCAATATTGTGAGAGAGTGTTTCCAACTGTTCCATGGAAAGGGAAAAAAAAAAGGCAGGCAGGGCTGTTTGATCTGTGCTCCTCAGGATTACACAGTCACAGAATGAGGGATAGACAGTGGTGGCGGGGCTGTCCTCCCAGCCACAGTTCCTGGTGGTGCCATGAATGACCAGGTGAAGCCCGAGTCAGTGGGTGGAACGAGGGCCCCTTCTGTCCTACCTTCTGAAATCAAGGGTGGAACAATCTTCCATACAGGAGCCCCAGCTCAGCCCCGCCCCTTCCCTGCCTCCACTGTTTTCCCTCCTCCTCATAACATCTTCCCCCTCCCTTGTGCAATGCAAATATCTTTCCTGCCTACACCTGCTGTGCTTACTAGTCCCTTCGGAAATGCTTTGTAGCTCTACCACTGCCTTTGCTGTCCACCTTCCATTCCCTACCAGAACAGTTCTGCTAGCTCCTTTCTGCCCCTTTTTGTCTGTGTCCAGGGTGGCAGGGCTTGCAAAGCCTGAGTCAGGAAGTATTGCTCAACCCATGCAATTCTTGGATGTGGCACCTGACCAATAAAATGTGCCATTTGGCATCGCTCTGAGCAGCAGTAAGACCCAAGCTACCCATTATATTGGAAAGATTAGAGCAGTAGATTGCATGGAAGGGAAGACATTCCATACTAATCTTGCAGAACCAGCCAACCTGAGCAGAGGAAGGACACAGAACGGGTATCCTTCCTCCACACTACTGGATATCCAGAAAGCAATGAGCTCAAAGACCTCTGGGAGTGAGCAAGGTAGCTAGGGGCTAACAGCATGGGCACTGTTGCAGAGGAGTGGATACAGGGAAAATTTCTCATCTAGAATGAGGGATGGGAGAGCAGTTCTAGTCCCCAGCATGTAAGAAGATGACAGAAGAGCTAGAGAAAGCACAGAGAAGGGCAATCCAAAGGATGGAAAAGAGAGAGGAGGCACTAAGGTCTCAAATGCACAAAGTCTTCATAGATTTGAAGGGCAGAGACACCAGAGTGATCAACCAGGTTCTGCTGACCCTGCCTGCAGAACTTCAGCAAGTGCTATCAGTATCAACCCAAACTATTTCAGGTGATGCTCCAGCCTGTCTTGTACAAAGACCCAGCCTTTATTTCAGGACTTCAGGTGAGGGACAATTCATCCTACCCCTGGGTAAGTTGTTTCTGTAGTTAATAACTTGTTATGTAACAAGAAAATAATGTGCACCTTAGTACTAGAATGAATCTGTCCAGTTGCATCTTCCAGCCACTGTCTCTGTTGCATCTTCTCTTCTGTCTCTGGATGGAAGATTTAAGAGT
>NW_005842851.1:0-10130 GCF_000455745.1 Alligator sinensis | reverse complement strand
CCCTACAGAAATGCTTTTAACTCATGATCAAATTGCTGCTAAACCTTCTCTCTTTTTAAGTTGAATAGATAGAGCTTCTTTAGTCTCTCACACTGAAGAAAGGTTTCTAGACCTAAGTTCAATCTCATATTTCTTTTATGAACCTTTTTTAGTTTATCAGCATTACATTTAGTGTGGACGTGAAAACTGGATATAGCATCCAGCAGTGAGCTCACTAATGCCATAGACAGTGGTAATAGTGCTTTTGTACTTGTCATCTACATTCCAGTGCAGCCAAAGATTTGAATACCCTTCTTAAATGATGATTCCTAAGGTAACGTATTACTTCATGTGAAGTCCATGATTTTATGCACATGCTTAAGTTTGCAAGATGTGGGCCTACATAGACTACATGCATCACAGGCAACAACTAGTTTTTAAGGACATAATACACATGATGGGCTGGAGTAAAAGAAACTATTTTTTAAGATAGAGATTAGGAAAAGGCACTCAGTCCTGCTCCCTTTGAAACCAGGGGAAAAATACCCCTTGACTTTAGGGATAGCAAGAGTGGAGCCAAGCATCTTAAGAGGTAGAGCAACTGCTCTGGGGAACAGACTCCACTGGATGGCTAGAGACAACGTCTGTGTAGAGATTATAGAGCAGATATTTGAACTGAATGAAATAGTGAAGAGCCTGCAAAATGCAAGGGGTTAGCTGGGGGACCCAAGAGACCTTTTGTGGACCACTTCCTGGGGTTCTGTTACCAAAGGTTTTACAAGATATTTACCTCACATGTGTATAAAGAGTCTCCTGTATCCTAGGCCTTGCACATGTCAGCATAAATCCCTGGAAACAAAAACACATGCACAGTTAGCTCACCAGGCACTCATTTCCACTTTCATGACTGATGTTTTTAGATGTTTTAGCATCACTGCAAAGTATTGTCCTGAAAGTTTTTGTTCTAATGGGCCTGTCTCTGCTGCATTGTACTCCAGCAGGGACTGCTGCAGTGAGGGACACTATGCCTGCTTCTTTGCACACTGCCTTCCCAAACTGATACAATGTAACCACCCATTGGTGTGGTGCTGGCTGGATCCAGTCAGCTCTAGCTCTTGGGTGAGCCTACCATTCACACAGACCACCTGACTTGCATTTCAGGGGAGGGACAGTGTAGGTAGAGTACATGCTGCCTTCCTCATTGTGGTGATCCCTGGTGCAGTACTGAAGCACACAGGCATGAACAATGCATTGGAAGAACCAGTGCATGCTCTCTTTTTTCTGGAGGAGGTTTGGCTGTGTTTTGATGCGTTTTGGTGCCAACTCTGGGGCATGTTTGTATAGTGCTGGGTGCATGAAAGTAAGGGCCCCATTGTGCTGTCCTAACAGCAATCTGCACAGTAATCCATAAGAAAGAGCCGGTGTTTCAAAACTCACAGATTAAGTACAGCGTTGAATTCATTTTGCGGGCTGTTAGTGGAGTCTCTCTTTATGGAAGTTTGTGCAGGGAATTGCCAGACCAGAATGAAAACCATGTGGCAGGTGTGAAGAGCTTCCCTTTAAAACTTGACTTCCTTTGCCAGAAAAAGTCTGTTTTGGAGAAATAGCATAACTATTCTCTAGAATACTGTATTTTTGAGACAGTCTTTCACCATCCAAATGATAGCTGAGATTAAAGGAATGGAAGAATTAAATACATTATAGATGGTGATAAAGACATTAAGGGAAATAAAACCCTAAAAAAGTGCAAATCTCATACATTCACTTGCTCTCTGTGCTTCCAGTGCTGGTGGGGGCGTTCTTCAACATTCTCACTACAAACAAAAGGAAACAGTCATTTGAATTTAGAGACAAACAAGAGTAAAGGGTCATAACATTAGCATTTCAGTAGTATTTTTCATCTTTGTTTCTTGTTCTCCATGCTATTTTGTGTCAAGTTCATTGTCAGTGCTTTAAAAACAATGAAAAATCACTGATAGTGCTTTACCAATTCTTGACCCATCCAGCTGCTCTGAGGTGAGTGCATTGTCCAGCTGAAATACTACATGGCTGGGAATCTAGTCTGGAAATCTGCCTCTGATTCTGCCAGTAGTTTATTGGATAGCCTTGGGTAACACACTTCATCTCATTTCTCTCTCTGGAATGGACTTTTAGGGCCAGTCCTATGTACTGCTCACATGTGTAATTACATTGCTTCCCCACATGCAGTTTGGGATTCTACTTCCCAATGGTGGAATAGGACTCCCTTATTGGCTGAAATGGCTACATAACACAGGGGTTGCTTCTTTACATTTTGAAGCAGGATAAAACCTTGAACCACCTCATATCCCCACTTACCCCTCTGTTTTGGCTGCCAAGGGGACAAGCTTTGAGAGGAGAGATGGGGAAAGCTCTTGGCAAGGCCTAGTTTACAATCCAGTGGTTAGAGCACTGTTGGTAAGAGATTATACAGATTCAAATTGTTTCTGTGTAAGCAGGACCTAGGACCCATATCTGCTGCTTCCTGGGACAAGTAAGTGTACCGATTAATATCCTTCTTTTAAGCAGGGGCTGACAGTCCTCAGGCTTGCTGTCTGTCATAGCTGTATCACAGTCAGAAGCTGAGAAACCAAAGATGTGATCTGCTGTGGCCTGCATGGCAGGCCCAGTATTGCTCCAATGACACTGCTGCTAGTGATGCCCTTGTGTGCTAGGACAGATGCACCCAGGAAGGTCTCCCCTTCTGACAGCTGGAAACATTCACTGCTTCCAACTAAACAGTTGGAGGCTGTTGAAAATATTGGAGGGCCGTGACCGGCCCGCAGCCTCGCAGGTCTTTAGAAGTCAGACTTTTGGGCAGAGCCTGCCTTCAGGTCCTCAAAAGCCTTATGGAGGGAGAAAGCATCGAGGTCCTCTGTCTGCAGCCCAGCAGCAAGGCAGGATTGCATATGTGTGGCCTGGTTTTCCAGCTCGGGGCAGCCTGTATGGACTGTTTCCCTAGTGCAGTGGTTCTCAACCTTTTTAGGCTCAAGGCACCCCTTGGAAAATGCAAGCTTTTAGTCTTCACTTGTTTGAGGACAGAAAAATATTAGAGCATTTATTTTGTTGCAAAGAACTTCGAAGGACCACAATAGGCCAGCATGGTTTTAAACACTCTGGATTTCTATTGGAAATCTCTGGGGTTCTCTTGTGAATTGTATTTTCACTCCTACAAGTGCTAATGTTGTCTGGCACCTTGAGGCACCCCTGAAAGGAGCTCAAGACACCCCACAGTGCTGTGGCGCCCAGTTTGAGAATTTTATCCTAGTGGATTCTGGATGTGCAGCAGGTGTAGCTGAGAGAGATGCCCTTGCTCTAATGCCCTTATGCTGAACATGTCCTCCCATAAGCTATGGTTGTGTAGATTGATCTGGGGATGGGAAGGAAGCATGTATCATGGTGGCAGAGTAAATAAGCCTTGTATGGAAGCTCAGAGTCTCTGGCACAGTCTGGTCCCACTGTGTTGCAACAGTGAAGAAGTCTGATTACAAGTAACAGAGAGTTGGACAGAGCCCTGTGCACCTTCATGCTGAACCTAGTCTAACGTAGGGACAGCTCTGTCTAGAGACTCCAGATGATTCCACTCCACCACAGCTCCCATTGTTGCTGTACCAACAGAAAAGTTACCTGAATTGTTCTCTGCCCATGGATGTAGCCAATGGGCTCCCCAAATACAGAGAGAATTCATCTTCAATGGCCTCCTCTATGTGCTGCTGCTGCAGCTCCTCCACTGTTGTTCTGGTTCAAGCTTTTCCTCCATCATCTCCTCTCCCTCCTCAGTGTGGAGGGCTGCCAGTTGTGCAGGGAGGTCCATCTTGGGTTGGACAGCTTTCAGTATTTTTCTAGTTGCATTGTTCAGCAACAAAGTCTTTCCTACATCCAAATCTGCAATGGGAAAGAGGGAAGAAAATGTTGGCAAAAGATTTGCTGCTAGTTTTCCTGTGGTAAGAGGAACGATTTTACTAAGATCTGATGATAAACTGTGTTGGTTATCCAGAGGCTCAGTAGCATCTCTCTGTGTATTTTCAACAATGTTCTCAGTTTCAGCGCAGTGGTGAAGTGGTAATTCTCTAGAAGAAGAGTTCTGCAGTGGATTCCCAGAAATCTTTTGGAAGACCAAGTCACAAATGCTATCCTGAGCCATATAGGTTTTCTGAAGGGACCAGTTTGTTCATTGGTTCATCACATACTTCTCTCAAAAAAGCATCAGCATTAATGCTGGTTGGTGACTGCAAGGGCTGAGGCTCAATTGCATAAGTTGGTAGGGGCTTGCTGCAAGCTCCCTGCACTGCCTTATATAGTACTTCCTCTTCTGGAAATATCTTATTGCGTGATGAAAAAGATTTTGTGCAAGCTGCCTGACAATCTGGGGTACAGTTACTGTGGAGTGGACTGCCGTTGTCTTGATTAAAGTGTCCAGCAAGGATGTAAAACATTTGAGCCCCAGAGCTTCTGTATAATAACTTAGGTTCCTGAGGCCCTCTGATGTGGGTAATACAAGTTCAGGGACTTGAAGCTGCCTTGTCATTTGCCTTCCCCTTTGTACTTGTTGCTCAGAATCTAGCAGTCTTCCCTGGACATTGCTCAGTGAATAGAATCTTCTAGCCATACCTGTTTTAGGGCTATCTTGTTTCAAGTCAGAAGAAATATGTTCCCTAAGGAGATGGTTTTGTAATTTGTCATCTTTTCTTTGTGATTCATATTTCAAGTAAGTTTAGCTATGAAGAAACTTCTCAGCTTTGATGTTCTTTATGGGATGCTCAAGCAGATCTCCCGTGCACGTGCTCTGCCTGCTCAAACTAGCAATATTGTCAGCCTGATGAGGAGGTACAGCCTCTAAAAGATTTTCTTTCCAAAACTCTCTGCCTAGAGGCAGTGGCCTGCTCCTTGTTTCAGACAAGCCAGGTGACTGTTGGAAAAATGGTGGGGCTGGTTCTCCTCTACTCCCTTCCTTCACACATTCTTGTAATCTTCTGGCTGTTCTATTTCTGTCTGTGAAGACCAGGGATCCTGGTTTTCCCTCATCAAAAATGGCAAATTCTCTGATAAAACCCCCCAAATCCATGATTAAAATAAAAGGCCCCCCACAGTCTCCTAACACCCCTCCCCAGACCTACTTGTGCGCCTCACTCACCCCACAACTGCCCACCAGCCCTGCTTGTGCCCCTTATTCCCCCTCTGCCCCCCACACACACAGATACAAACACGCAGGCACAGAAACACACTTGCAGGCAAAGGCACAAACAGACACCCACACACCCCAGCAGGTAAATGTGTGTGGGGGGAAGGGGCAGGGTGGGGGAAAGGAAAGGGGCTGAGGGAGCCAGATTGAGAATGGGGGGTGGGGAAGGAGGTAGAGTGGCAGACTCTCTAATGAGGTCACTGTCTCTCTTGCCCAGTGCCTCCCTCTTTCTCCCTCCCCCCCTCATCTCCCCCGCCTTCTTCCCCACCCTCCTGCTTTTTCTCCCCCCCACCTCTCTCCCATGGGTGACTGGTGCACAACTTGGGCCAAACCTGAGAGTTTCTGGGGGTGGCACCTGTGGGTCAGGAGGGATGGAGAAATAAGAGAGGTGGCCCTGGGACCAGAACTAGGAATCAGATCCTCCTTCACCTGTATGAGCTTCAGGCAGAGAGACCTGCCACCATGAGGTTTGTTTAGGTCTGAGCATCTGACCTGGGGTTCTGGAACTGGCCCTGCTGGTCCAGACTGGACCAAACTTAACTGGTCTGCCTACTCCCAGGAGCAGAGCTGCGGGGGGCAAAGGAGCGTTGCCCCTCTTTGGGCTGCACATGCGCCACCTGGCTGGACGGGGGGGTGTGGCTTGCATGTGACAGCCACCACCACACCATGCTGCCGCTGCCATGCACCTGCTCTGCTTTCCTGCGGTTGGTTGTACATGTGGTTCCACAGGCAAGTGATATGGCAGCACCAAGGCAGTGCCAGTGGTAGCCCTGCCCTCCACCAGTGCCTCTCTGTGGGCCGCACACGTGCTGCCCAGATGAATGGGGGGGGGGGCTTGCACACGGCAGCCACCTCCACCCCTTACCACTGCTATTGCGCCACTTGCCTGCAGAGCCATATGCTCTGCTCCTGGGAGTGGGAACAGAGACACACTTCCCTCTCCCCCATTCTTGATCTGGCTCAGTCCCGAGCCAGCTTCCTTCCCAGCTCTGTCCTGCAGCCCCCAAGCCCCACTTATCTTAAGCTCCAGGAATGAACAATGAGCCTGATCCAAGCCTTGGATGACTGTGAACCTCAGCCCCCTCCACCTTCCCCCTGTCCCTCCCCCTCCAGACAGGGTTGAGAGTTTCCCTGCCCTTTTTTTAAATTAGCTCTTGCAGGCTGGAACTCTTCCTGCCTGGAGAGCTCTTCACAAAACCAGGAAATCCATGGGTTTCTCTGCTAAAAGGTAAAATCCATTTTTTCTCTGATAAAAAAGGGAAATCTGTGTTTTTTTTTCCTCTGTTTTTCATTGGGAAATGGAAAACCCAGATCCCTGGTGAAGACAAACCTGGTGGCATTGGCCTCCTCATCTCTCTTGTCTCTCTCTTTATATTATATTACTGCTGGATATGTGATGTCTGTTACCTCAGCCACATGCCACGTCATTATATTTGTAATTTCATCAGTCATTTCTTTGCTCTTGTTTTTCTGTAACAGAAACAAATGAGAGGGGATAATTGGTGTGTTAATTCCTTCATTCTCCCTTCTTTACATGGCAACAGCTGTCTACTGGGTGTGAGTCAAACTTTTAGGATAAACAATAACAGCCCCCATGAAAAGTGACATGTATCATCAGTGCCTTAAGATAGGGTGGGATATAAATCGAACAGAATAAATATAGGAAATCAAGAAACAGCCAGTTCAGGAAAGGTCAATCAAGGACAAACTAGGATCAATTTGTTTTTCAAGTTTGTTTCTGAAGGGCTGACATGCAGTCTGAAGACCATGGAAGACAATTCTGACCATCTTGAAGGGAGGTTTGTCACTGATTTTCATCAGGGCCAGGATTACCCCACATGAGCCTAGTCATGACCTAATTTTGCCAGTTTACCCTATTACAAGTGTCGGGGGACTAGGAGTTGGATACACCTCTGGGCGCACACTGTGTAATGGACCCTGTATCCAGAGACTCTGCCACATGCTGAGTGAGAAACAACAGCAAATCTCACTTCCATGTTCCATATTTGAACAGGTGCTGAGGCTCAACATTGTGCCTGTCTCTAACCTCCCCCTGAGAGAGCATTTGTCAACTAGCTCACTTCTCATGGAAAAGGAGAAAATGTCTTCATATTCATTCATTCATCTCATACAAATCTCAAAAGCTGTGTTCTCCCTGGGCAGTGCTGCTCCCTGCTCTTCCTCAGGATGAGGCAGCTAAACACTGTCTGCTGTGGTGTTTGTTTGTTTTTTTGCTTTTCAAGGACTGCACAGGCTTTTGCTAATTAACACCCTAGCCCCTAGTGCAAGAGGTAAAGGGTTTTGCCCCCATTTTACACATAGTAGCTTTGACCCAGTTCTGCTATCTATTAATCTGTGGCCACTGGGCTGTAGTGCCTTCTATAGTTTTGTCACTCAGTTGTTTCCCCTGGTGTTAAGAAAGGAGTATCTGACACACAACCAATCACGATACAGTACAACTTCCAGCATTATATCCTGTGGTACTTGCTTCCAAAAAGAAAGTGTCAGATTGTGTGGAATAATGCCATTTGGTGACTCCTGCACAACAATGCATGTCATGGCAGGGGGAACTTTATCTTCCAGTTTTGACATCATCATCTTCCAGTTTTGACATCTCCCTGTGCCGTTACGTGAGAGGATAATCTTTTCTTGTTTGTGCCCTTATAAGCAATTGGCACAAATCTAGGCTTCTGATTATCTGACATGAAAAACCATCAATTCTAGGATAGTCTTAAATGTTGAGTGTAAACTGCTTGCAGGTCTAGGAGTCATAGTATGGACTAGGCAGGTCTAGGAGTCATTAGTCCTTCTTAAAAATAGGGACCACATTAGCCAGTTTCCAATCCCCCGGCACCTGACCAGATGACCACGAATGCTCGTACAGCCGGGCCAAGGGCTCCGCAATGACCCCTGCCAGCTCCCTCAACACCCTTGGGTGGAGGGCATCTGGACTTGCAGATTTAAAAATGTCTAGCCCTTTCAGAAGATCCCTAACTACATCTGCACTGACTGAAGGCTTGATAGAGCTATCCCCAAGAATGTCCCTACCTCTGGTAGGTGAGATATCCCGGTCCCTGTTCAGGAAAACAGAGGCAAAGAAACTGTTAAAAATATCAGCTTTCTTGTCTGGCATGGCCACCAGTTTACCGTTTGTGTCTTGCAGGGGTCCTACATTGCCTGGTGCTTTCTTCTTGCTCCCGATGTACTTGAAAAAGAACTGTTTGTTGTCCTTAATCCTGGACGCTAGCCTGGGTTCCATCTCTGCCTTGGCCTTCCTAATAGCCCTCCTACGCTCCCGGGCCGAGGAGGAGTACTCCTTCCTGATAATAGTTCCTCCCTTCCACTGGTTGTACGCCTCCCTTTTAGTCCTCAGCCATTGCTGAATGCCCTTGATGAGGTACATGTCTACAGCATGCAGTGAAGTGCCATGCAGAGATACCCCATTATCCTTTGGGCCTGGAGGATCGCCCCCTTAAGGTACGACCATCCCTCGTGGGCTCCCATCTCCTCCCCCTTCTGGGCTCTTAGTGCCTTCCCCACTAGTCTCCTAAGCTCATTGAAGTTGGCCCTTCTGAAGCCAAGGGCTTTAGCCTTGGTGCATGCCCTAGGTCTGCTACCGTGTGCAGAGCCAGCAGGCATCTCTCCACGTGTTGCTTTGCCCCATGCTGATATACATTAAGGCCATGCCGACATGGTAAGCTTTGCGGGTTCAAAGTGGCGCCCTCAAGCAGACTGTGCTGCTCCTGTCAGGCTGCTTCCTATCTTGAAAACAGCCCAGCCATGTCTGCATGGTGTTTCATCCTGCTTGCTGAGCAACAGGACCAATTAGTCCACTCTCCTGCTATTTAGCATGCCCCTAGGACTGCAGGGACACAGCTGTATTGCTTCCGGTGCAGGAAGCCATCTGCCCGCAGCATGGCAGCTTGAGAACCCTTCTCTGGTGCAGAGTATGTTTTCCTTGGAGACATGGCCTTAGTTACCCAAAGTTTCTGCCAGTCTGTATTTTCAAAGGAGCCTGAGCACTGATGTACTGCCACAGCTAACAAGCTGCTCAGGACACCCACTCCAGATGCCCAAACAGGGGACTTTTTCCATTAGGCAGGTCATCTGCCTGTAGGCATGCTCTCATCATGTCTGAGACCTTACAAAAGGGTTGCAGGCAGGTGGCAGATAGACCGAGAGCCACACAGCATTGGCACAAAAGACGGGCGGGGGCTTAGGGAATAGGGGAGGGTGAGCAAAGACAAAGACAGAGTGCTGCATGGGGTTGTGTCTGTTGGGACTCACCCAGAGCCACCTGGAATGGGAAAAAGTAACGCAGAGCTGCTGCCAGCACCTCCAGCACTGACTGCTCAGTGAACAGCGGGGACAGTTTCAGCTGCTAAGACATGGGCCGCCTAAGCTGCTGCCCTGGCTTAGATGTTCCCCACAAGCCTAGAAGGTTTATGGCTGAGGATCTCAAGCAGAGGGAAGCCTCTCTCCCCATTCTGTGAGCTGTTTCAGCCCCTCTCCTCGACATTATCCTCAGCATCAGGTTCCTGGCTCTCTTGGGCAACTCCTCACTCAGCTGGACCATTTCTGAAAATCCTTTTCCTGGGCACCTCTCCCCTCCACAAGGCTCTCCACAGGGGGCCTAAGCAATGCAGAGAAGCCTGGCTTGAGGCTGCAAATCCCCCCATGCAGAGGGCTGTCTGCCGGGCAGGCACGGCCCTATTGAGCAAAAGCACATTGCCAAGCCTGGAAACATCTACAGCTTGACACAGCACATCAAAAGGGGCACAACAGACATGACAGAGACTCAAAAGCTGCTTCTTATGCATTTCTGCATATATTTGTCTGACACTGCAGTAGATACTCAGGTGATGTCAAATGTGGGGAACTGCACTTTTAAAGAGTGGTTTTATACAGAGCCTCAGCTCGTGCAATGCTAATCAGACAGGAGGACCCAGAC
>NW_005842850.1:652266-653557 GCF_000455745.1 Alligator sinensis | reverse complement strand
TCCAATGCGCCCACCCACGTATGCCCTGGGCCCTGGGCACATCGGGCACTTCCATGGCACCGCCCGTGTCTGGATTGCAAACAACTTGCCTAGGGAGCTTGCCCCCTGCCCCTCTGTGAGGCCGGCACTGCTCAGGCACCCCTGGATGAGTGGGGAAGCTGAGGCAGAAAAGTCCTGGGATTCCCCTATGGCACAGCATACCTCTGGGGTAGCCCTGGGTTTGGGGGACCCACACCTCCCGGGTTGTAATGACCCAACTGAGAGTCCCGACGTTGGGTCTCGCATTATGGACACAAGAGGTCAAGATCTTCCAAGAGGCCCTTGGAGCTGGTTGAATGCACAGGGATCCGGATTGCAAACCTCCTTTGCTGGGGGGTGTGCCAGGCGCCGCTTCTCCCTCCCACTGCTGCTGCTCGGCCAGGTCCCCGAGGCATCGGCACAGCGGGCTCAGAGTGCAGCTGTACTGAGCCGGCACGATGTACTCCAGCAGCCGGGGCCATAAGACCTGGAGAGAAGAGCCAGACAGCTCCGACTCAGCTCTCACTTCTCCTGCACCCGGGAGATGCCTTGATAACGCAAGGGCACCAACTGGTCACCTACTTGGCTCATGCCACGCACTGAGACGTCCACATTTTCCAGCAGCTCTACACAGGTGGCTCGGATGCTGTGTTCCTCCTCAGCATCTGGACTCCAAAGGCTTGTGGACGACTGCACAAGACACAGAGAGAAAGCTCAGGAGTAGTGCAGAGACGCTGGCAGGGCACTGAGTCTCCATCTCTTCTGCAGCCAGTGTGGGTTACGTCTTGACAGCTGCCACGTTCGTCCTTCCCTCGTCCGCCCAAGAAAACCCTACACATTCACCGCAGCGCACACCAATGTGCAGGCGTCACCCCTCCGCTCCGTCTGCCCCGGGGGCCAGCCAGCTCGATCCTCTGTGTCCCCTCAACGTGTGTCTGTCACTGGCCAAGCCACGTCCTGGGCACCAAGACACGTCCTCGGGGTCTATTTTTACTCGAGAGCATTTCTGTTCTCAAGTGACTCTGCCTGGCTGCCCTGGGGCGCCCCGTGCTCCTGCTCCAGCCGGTGCCAGGCTTCCCCCTGCTCGGACATCAGCACCAAGCGCCCACCCTCCGTTTCTCTTACCATTTGGCTGCTAGATGAGCTGGCCTGCTTGAAAATATAGGCCACCAGCTCCCAGGCCCACTCCTCCAGGCCGTGCACAGTGAGCACCGTCCTGCTGGAATGGAGCACAGCCTTCTTCAACTGGGAGGGAGGAGAGGACAGGTGGGAC
>NW_005842850.1:627107-644216 GCF_000455745.1 Alligator sinensis | reverse complement strand
ACCCCCCCATGTCCCCTCCATTGCACCCTGCATGGCCTACAGCCAGCGGGCCCTTCCCGCGTGCAGGGCCATGGCTTGCGGCTATAGGTGGTGCGCCACTCCATGTGGCCGTGTGCTGCAGCCGGCGGGAGTGGCCTGCACGCAGTGTGCCGGCTCTCCATGTGGCCAGAAGCCACGCTCCCCCCATGTGCCCTGTGCTACACCCCCTCCATGAGCCCTGAACACCCCATGGCTGCAGCTGGCGAGCAATCCCTGCACAGGGGGAGGCGGGGGATGCAGCGTGTGTGCTGCGGGGGGGGCGGGGGCACGATGTGCTGCAGCCAGTGGGCTCTCTCTGCACACCTCACGCCCATTTCCAGCGCAGCACCATGCGGCCACGTGTGAGGCCCCACACCACTTGCCATGCCCCCACACAGCCACGCACCACGCCCCCCCACAGGGCCACAAGCCATGCCCCACCTTCTCGTTCCTGCCTCCCTCGCGGTGGAGCACATCCTGGCCCCCTCTGCCTCTGCCTCTGCCTGTGTGTCTATCTGTCAGTAAGGCTCCGGGTGGTGCATGAACAGTTGGCCCAGAGCATTATGGGCAGACAGACACACAGCCATAAGTGCTATATTACACAGCTGGGTATTATTATACTATATATTATATATTATATTATATATTACAATACTTGTCATTCATTAAATATTAATATACTGCATAAATTACATTATAGTATA
This sequence comes from Alligator sinensis, assembly GCF_000455745.1. Lineage (NCBI taxonomy): Eukaryota > Metazoa > Chordata > Crocodylia > Alligatoridae > Alligator > Alligator sinensis. The sequence continues at coordinate 643,494 of NW_005842850.1, read as the reverse complement.
AAAATTCACAACATTCTTGCTAAGGAAGAGTATTTTTCATTTTAATTCAGATAAAAGTTCAGTCTGTTTTTAGAGATGTTATATAAATGTCTCAGTCAACACACCATGAACATATGAGAAGGAATACAAAAATATAAAATTCACTCTATGGCTCTCCGTTCCTGTGAAGCACTCTTCTCAGGGCCCCTTTCACCTCCTGGTTTCTCAGTGTATAGCTTAGAGGGTTTAACATGGGAGTCACAATTCCATAAAACACAGAAATAATTTTATCCTGCTCTTGAGAAGACTTGGACTGAGGTTTGAGGTACATGAAAATGGCTGTGCCATAAAAAATGATCACCACAGTCAGATGGGAGCTACAGGTGGAAAAGGCCTTGGACCTGCCACCCGCTGAGTGGATCCATAAGATGGTTGTGATGATGCGCATGTAAGAGAAAACGATGAAGAAGAAAGGGGCAAGGAGGGTAAATGATGCACTGGCAAACATGAAGATTTGATTCTTGAAGGTATCTGAGCAAACCAGCTTCATCACAGCAAGGACTTCACAAGTGAAATGGTCTATTTCATTCTTCCCACAGAACCGTAATGGCATGAAGAAAAATGGGATGACCGTGAGCAGGAAGGCAATTGCCCATGACCCCAAAGTCATGTGAATGCAGCATGTCTTACTCATGATGAGTGTATCACGCAGTGGGCTGGAGATGGCAACATAGCGGTCATAAGCCATGACTGCCAGCAGAAGGCATTCAGTAGATCCAAAGAAGAGTGTGCTGAATATCTGGCAGGAACACCGGGCACAGGAAATGATGGGTCTCTTAACTAAGAAGTTTACTAGTGCTTGTGGGACAGTGCTTGTTGAATAGCAGATGTCAAGGAGGGACAAATTACTGAGGAAGAAGTACATGGGGATGTGAAGGCGTGGATCACAAAAGGTTAGGAGGAGGATTGGGCCATTTCCGAACAAGGTTATCAAATAGACCACAAGGAAGAATCCAGGTAATACCATCCTTGTTGTGGGGTGATTGGAGAAGCCAATGAAGATGAATTCAGCCACCATGGTGTCATTCTCTTCTCCCATGTCCTGGTCTAAGTATTATTTGCAAAAAGCAAAAGAATGGGAAAAAAAAGACTTTGCATAAAGTCAAGGATAACATTTATACACTAGGTATCATGACTAGAACCATTGTTTCATATACAAAGATGGATAGATATTTGTAAAATCGAGAGACATAGGTAGATATGAAAATGGAAACCAGGACAACTGGAAAAACGTCTAAAATTGTTCTGTACAGGACTTTTTAACTGAATCTCAAATCTTTATTTACAGTGGTATACTATTTATGAAAGGTGTCAAAATTAAAATGCTCTGAAGTGATCTATATATAGGTTGACAGACAGAGAAAAGATTTGGGGATAGAAATTTATAGGTAGGTAAAAAAAAAGGAGAAATAGCTATGAATGGTAAAATACCCAAATGGTGTGGGGTTTTTTAAATTTCTATGTCAAATCTTTATTTACTATAGCATATTGTATAAAAAACTCCCCAAATTTAAAATCCTTGCAAGTGGTCTATATATTATCAATGTAACAAAGATTGTTACATCCTTTTATATAGTTTATCTACCTTTCCTTTAAAATTCAGTGTTGTGTATTAGCTGCTACTTAGCTATCCAGAAATTTAAGAAAAACAAATCCCCCAAATCTAGTACTCCTCTCTACTTATTGATAAATTGGCAATGGAACAGGGCGTGTCTGCACGTGAGCATTTACTGCATAGTAACCAAAATGACCGGGTGCTGTGTACACATGCACACCCATACTGTGGAGTAAATATGTTGACTTACGCCAGCTTGTGCGTAAATTTTCTGAACAGGTTCAGCCTCCAGAAGAGGCTGAATCCTGTATCAAATTTACGCCTGATTAGTTACTGTGCAGTAAAGCACATGTAAATGCCTTACTGCACAGTAACACTGTGTGTGTGGACTGACTTGGGACTAACTGGGGGGCCATTCACGCCGACCCAGAAGTAGCATTTGGTCTAAGTTGGCTCTAAGAGGGAATGCTGCCTGGAAGTGCTAGCGGCATGCCTGGAAGGGCCAGGGATGCACCTGGAAGTGCCACCAGCACTTCTTCTGGCACCCCCACTACCCAGCTGGTGCTCTCAGGGGGGACACCACCACTCCTGCCCCTTCCTGCTGCCTAAGCAGGGGATGCTGGCTGTGAGGGGGTGCACCAGTGCTCTCAGGGGGTGCACGTGCAACCCTGTGCACCCCCTACACATCGCCACTGCACTGTGTTATATGTGATGATGCACCACACCCCTTTCCAAAAGCCTAGATCCACCTTTCCCAGGAGGATCAATCCAGCCACAGCAAAATCATCTTCACCAGTCCAATACCACAGTTATGCTCATGCTGAAGGAGGCTTTTGCTTCCCTGGAAGCAAGATCTATTTCTGTATGCCCTTGCATCAAAAATGATGTGAAGAAATTATTCCATCTCTCAGCAGTTACCATTTGAAACCTACTTGAGTTCACTGACAACAGCGTGGTATAAAGCATGAGGCCAGGTAATCAGCTGGTGTTAATAAAAAATAAAGGTATGGTAGAAAAATGGGCCAGAAAAGGGTGAAAACTGGTTTTGGCATGCCTAGAGTCAATGGGCCACATTCCCAGAGTGTGAATTGGGGTCAGCTCCATGACATGTATGAAAGTCTCAGTATTCTTTGTCTCTCAGTTCATCCAGTTTTCAGCCAGCTCAAGTTAGCGTTCTATGATATAAATAATGATCTGTATGACTCCCAAGGGTAGCACCCATATATTAGAACAATAGCTGTGATGATTAAAGAACTGACTTGCAAAAAAGTCCACACTTAGTAGAAGAGTGACTTGTGTAAATGAAAGGTATATGATACAGGCTAGGAACAGGCATTGCATTTGTCCTGGGAAAAAGTTATGCTTGTGTTTGTCCCGGAACAGAAAAGTCCCTGGATTGGTATATATGCACATCACCCTTCCAGCTGGGGTTTAGTTAGTGACTGAATGCCCTGCCACTTTTCTGCCATTGTTTTCATGATCCAACCCCAGGACAACCATTCAGATGCACTTTGTGAAGTCCTGGTACAAACTGTTAGCATTTACTTCCTCTCTCATGAACATTTTTAGGATTTACCCTGGGGCAACAGACATGGATGTCTGGGCAATTAAACTTTGTCCCAAAAGAAAATGACTTCTCACAGGACAAATGTTATACCTGTAGCTAGGTTGACAAAGGGTATTTATACCCAAAAGCTTGCAAAGAAGAATTTTCCCAACTAGTTGTATTGGTCTAATAAAAGATATCAGATTTACCCAACAAACCTTGTCTGCCTATGACCTTAGACCAACACGGCTACAACCTGTATACTGTAGCTATACTGTCAATTAGGGGTTGCTTGTGGAATAACTGATTCTCTACTGTAATACTTCACTGTGTGCCAATACATAAATACGTTGAAACCATACGGCTCAAATGACAAGTGGAAATTGTTAAATCTATTCATAAATTTAATCTAATGGAGATTTTGTAAAGTAATAGTACCCTCCTTCTATTTCTCAGTATCAGAAATGATCAGCGGCAGATGCATAGGCAAAGCAGTATTAAATAAAATAGGGGTTATCAGATCTCATTCAAATATAAAAGCTTAAGCTACAAAAAGTTATTATTAGGGGAAGGCAAAAGTAAATAATCATTTAGTCAAGAAAGAAAGCATACAAACAAATTAGTAAATACTCACTTCTTTCCTTCCTTTAGGTGAAAAGTGAAGTTTCAAAAAAATACACATCTTCCCGTATACACTAAGATCTGGAATCCAAATAAAGAATCTCACTAACTCTTTATTTGTAATAATATAGCATTATTAATGTTAGAAATTAGCCATTTTAAAAAATATTTCAACAGCTGTGGTTAAGGAAATCCCTACCCCACCCCACCCCATCCAAAAGTGTAATAAAAAACGTGAGAAGGAGTTATGATGTGATGGTGGCCCTGTTAAAATACATATAAACAATGTATAAAAATATATAGACATTGGATTTATGACACATTATAACCTGCCTAACATCTGATTCCCTAAGTACCTCTCCACTATTTACCAGCTACGTTTTTCCCCTTCCCCCAACCTGTTTCTCACCCATTGACTCCTCAACTTACATTTTCACCAGCTGCCTTTCTTGCATGCAGACCAGCCTCTGGCGTCTTTACTATTCATTCCATACAGGAAGAGCACACACCGACTGCAGATGCTTCCTTAGCATGAAGAAGGGTATTTGTACCCGAAAGCTTGCAAAGGAAAATTTTTCCAATTACTTGAATGGTATAATAAAGGCTATCAGATCTACCCAAAGAACCTTGTCTGCCTGTTAAAAATAATTCAGTGTTCAATTAAAAAAAATCTTTCAGTGTAGATTTATGGACTATTGGGAAGAAAATGGTATAAATTTAAAAAAGAAATCCAAAATATATATCAATTCCTGGTATATACTATATTTAAGAATGAGGGCTTTCTTAAGAATGAACAAATTATTCTTAATTTCTTAAGAGAAGACAAAGATTTAATTAGGGAAGACTAAGACAGAGATCAAGGAAGTCTTCTTTAATTTTTTTTTTCTCCCAAGACTGTAAATTCTTAGATTATAAATATTTCTAACACTTGTACTATCATAACCAATGAAATAGCTATCACTAAGATAAAAAATCTTATATATTCTGAAAATTTGTAAGAGGGCTTTGTTTCCTGATTATGAACAGTTTCTCACTTCTTTTTTCCCCCCTTAAAATAACTGTGCATATTCCTACAGGGAATTATGACCTAATCTATTTACTGGAATTAGACAACGTGGCTGATTCTCCATTCCCTCATCCCAGTGTCAATCAAGAACAAATTCCCTAAGTGTCCAAGGGGCAGGTTTTTTACCCTAGTGGAAATCAGGAATTAGTGGTTTGGAGTAAGCAAGTCTGATTCTTTTCTTTCTCATCTTGGTGTCAATCAAGGTTAAGAACACTGGAATCCACTTACAACTACATTTTCATTTCTAGCATGGTTCTTACCCAGGGAGATCAAAGTCTTTCTGGTAACTGGGACTTCCATCCCATGGGAAATTTCAGTAGTCTCAAAATTAATTTAATGTAGAATCAGAAAGAGAAATTCTATCATTTAGACATTTGCTGGTTGCAAATGGACATTTTAAAAAAAAATTCTGGTGTAATCAACTAAATGTAAGGTCAGTCAAAAAACTTTGTTTGCACCTAAACATCTCTTTTTGCAGACAAGGTTCTTTGGGTAAAACTGATATCTTTTATTAGACCAATTCAAATAGCTAGCTAAGAAGAATTTTTCCAGCTATCAGGCACAAACGCCTTTCGTCAGGCTGAGGAAGCATCTGCAGATGGCCTGGGCTCTTCCTGGATGGAGTGGTAAAGCAGCCAGAGGCCAGTACATATGCAAGAAAGACAATTTTTCTAACTATTTGAGTTGATCTAATAAAAGATATTGGAATTACCCAAAGAACCTTGTCTGACTATCCAACACGGCCACATTCTCTTTTTGACTTTTAAACACATATAAAAATGAAAAAAAACACAAAACCCTTAAAAATGTGAAATGAGTCACCAAGAATGTTTGGTAATAGTACCCTCCTTCTATTTCTCAGTATCAGAAATGATCAGCAGCAAATGCATAGGCTAAGCAGTATTAGATAAAATAGGGGTTATCAGATCTCATTCAAATATAAAAGCTTAAGCTACAAAAAGTTATTATTAGGGGAAGGCAAAAGTAAATAATCATTTAGTCAAGAAAGAAAGCATACAAACAAATTAGTAAATACTCACTTCTTTCCTTCCTTTAGGTGAAAAGTGAAGTTTCAAAAAAAGACACATCTTCCCGTATACACTAAGATCTGGAATCCAAATAAAGAATCTCACTAACTCTTCATTTGTAATAATATAGCATTATTAATGTTAGAAATTAGCCATTTCCTTAAAATATTTCAACAACTGTGGTTAAGGAAATCCCCACCCCACCCCATCCAAAAGTGTAATAAAAAACATGAGAAGGAGTTATGATGTGATGGTGGCCCTGTTAAAATACATATAAACAATATATAAAAATATATAGACATTGGATTTATGACACATTATATCCTGCCTAACATCTGATTCCCTAAGTACCTCTCCACTATTTACCAGCTACATTTTTCCCCTTCCCCCAACCTGTTTCTCACCCATTGACTCCTCAACTTACATTTTCACCAGCTGCCTTTCTTGCATGCAGACCAGCCTCTGGCGTCTTTACTATTCATTCCATACAGGAAGAGCACACACCAACTGCAGATGCTTCCTTAGCATGTAGAAGGGTATTTGTACCTGAAAGCTTGCAAAGGAGAATTTTTCCAGTTACTTGAATGGTATAATAAAGGCTATCAGATCTACCCAAAGAACCTTGTCTGCCTGTTAAAAATAATTCAGCGTTCAATTAAAAAAAAAACTTTCAGTGTAGATTTATGGGCTATTGGGAAGAAAATGGTATAAATTTAAAAAAGAAATCCAAAATATATCTCAATTCCTGGTATATACTATATTTAAGAATTAGGGCTTTCTTAAGAATGAACAAATTATTCTTAATTTCTTAAGACAAAGATTTAATTAGGGAAGACTAAGACAGAGATCAAGGAAAAAGACTCTTTAAAATTTGTTTTTTTCCCCCAAGACTAAGTAAATTCTTAGATTATAAATATTTCTAACACTTGTACTATCATAACCAATGAAATAGCTATCACTAAGATAAAAAATCTTATATATTCTGAAAATTTGTAAGAGGGCTTTGTTTCCTGATTATGAACAGTTTCTCACTTCTTTTTTCCCCCCTTAAAATAACTGTGCATATTCCTACAGGGAATTATGACCTAATCTATTTACTGGAATTAGACAACGTGGCTGATTCTCCATTCCCTCATCCCAGTGTCAATCAAGAACAAATTCCCTAAGTGTCCAAGGGGCAGGTTTTTTACCCTAGTGGAAATCAGGAATTAGTGGTTTGGAGTAAGCAAGTCTGATTCTTTTCTTTCTCATCTTGGTGTCAATCAAGGTTAAGAACACTGGAATCCACTTACAACTACATTTTCATTTCTAGCATGGTTCTTACCCAGGGAGATCAAAGTCTTTCTGGTAACTGGGACTTCCATCCCATGGGAAATTTCAGTAGTCTCAAAATTAATTTAATGTAGAATCAGAAAGAGAAATTCTATCATTTAGACATTTGCTGGTTGCAAATGGACATTTACAAAAAATTTGGTATGATCAACTAAATGTAAGGTCAGTTTTCACCTAAACATGTGGTCCATTCTCTTTTTGCAGACAAGGTTCTTTGGGTAAATCTGATATCTTTTATTAGACCAATTCAAATAGCTAGCTAAGAAGAATTTTTCCAACTATCAGGCACAAACGCCCTTCGTCAGGCTGAGGAAGCATCTGCAGATGGTCTGGGCTCTTCCTGGATGGAGTGGTAAAGCAGCCAGAGGCCAGTACATATGCAAGAAAGACAATTTTTCTAACTATTTGAGTTGATCTAATAAAAGATATTGGAATTACCCAAAGAACCTTGTCTGACTATCCAACACGGCCACATTCTCTTTTTGACTTTTAAACACATATAAAAATGAAAAAAAAAAAAACCCTTAAAAACGTGAAATGAGTCACCAAGAATGTTTCTACTGATGAGTTCTTGTTTAGATAAACCTAAGCATGTGTTTCTGACTTTGACTTTATAAAATATTAATTAAGTAAAAATATATAAAATGGCAAAAGGTAAAGAAACATTCCTTATTTTGAGAAATGTCATCATTTTCATCCCCAATTTGAACTGAAGAAAACTAATGGAAAGAAAATATGTAAAAGGAAATAGATGTAAATGTAAATTCATTTTGAACGGAAGAATTAAAAAATATTATATTACATCGTGTTAATGTATCACAAGGCTTTTCATAGATGCATAGATTCATAGATTGTGGGGCTGGAAGGGACATTGCAAGATCATCGGAGCCACCCCTTGCACTAGGCAAGAAAGACAACTGGGGTCCCCAGCAAGGTGACCATCCAGTCTCCTCTTGAAGATTTCCAGGGTGGGTGACTGCACCACCTTTGGCGGGAGTTTATGCCACAGTCTAGGCACCGTGACTTTTTCCTAGTTTTAGAAGTTTTAGAAGTTTCCTAGTTTTCCTAGTTTTAGAATTTTTTCCTAGAGTTGAGCCTGAAGCTGTCTTCCAGGAATTTGTGGCCATTACTCTTGGTTTTCTCTGAGCTGTTGGTGTATTCCCCTGGTGAAGCGGTAAGCTGCTACCAAGTCCCCTCTTAGCCTTCTCTTTTTTAGGCTGAAGAGGCCCAAGTCCCTCAGCCTCTTCTTGTATGTCCCTGATCATGGTCATTGGTGGCAGTTCCCCAGACCGGTGCTTGCTGCCCCAATGCAGCCCTAAGCACAGTGCCTAAACACTGTTCCACTGCAATTGCTGCTGGTCCTACAGATCTGGCCTGGGAAGAGCTCTTGTGGTCTGGATCCAAGATCCTGGCAAGTTTGACACCTCTGATTTTCATTGATTTAAACAAACCATTTAATTGCCTTCACCTGATGTTTGTTGTGGTCCCTCCCCACTCTCCCTATGTTTAAGTTAATGCTAAATTTAAATATTTAATTCTCATTTCCATCTGGCACAAGAAGACATTGAATTTTTGTCTTTCCCATATGGATCATAGACGAGCTAACATGTCCAGTTTTGAAAATTTCCCTTTAAATCCTTTGCAAAATTCCTTTTCTTGTTTGGTTGGATCTACTGATCAGATTTACTCATTGCAGGCTCAGACTCCATCTGAGTGAGGGGGAACATTGGCAACCCACAGGCAGTTACTTCTGATTTAGTCCACAAAGCACCAACAAAGAATTTGGTGCATGGATTCCAGTGGAGCTACACTTAATTTACACTGTGGTCAAAGAAGAAAACAATCCAACCGTATGACTCCTGATTTACACTGGGATGAATGTGAAAGGATAGTCATCCGTGCTGATTCGAGTCAACAAACCAGGTCAGAATTCCCAGTGGAGTTGCAACCAGCTATTTAATAAACAGAGTTTCCCTTGATTTTAATTAAAGGAGATGGATCTGTGTAATAAGTCTCCAGATCATAAAAGAAATCTCTTCTTGTTCAGGGAAGGAAACTACACATTTGTAAGGAAACAAGAATTAGACTGAGACCAATGATCTGAAATCACTGCTCTCGGTCTCGAAACAAGTTTTAATCTTTTTTTCCCGCTTGCTTTCTTATGTTTGTACTTTCATTCCTTCATTGTTTCTTGTTACATGTACTTTGGACTGTTTCCTTATAGAATTTGCTAGAAAAAAGTGTGGACACTACAAAAAAAAGGAAATAATTCATTACTTAAGTTTCTTGTTTTTATAGTGTGAGCATCAAGACTTTCTCATACCTTGGTTAAAACAATCTGGAAAGCTAAATTTCATAATTACACCTGTTGTAGTTTTTTAAGGAACTGACTTTTTATTTAAAGAGTTATATTGGATTCTTTCATGAGATTGTGAGCTTCTGATTATATGACTGGATAATCCCTGCATGTTGGGAAGAATGTGATAGTCTTATTACTTTGCTTACTTCATAGGGAAGGATAGAAAGTGAGTATATATTTAACTCATGCCTGCATGTTACAATTGTACATTTCAGTAAAATGAAACCTCAGTATTAAGATAGTTGGATCTGTCTTTTGATTTGAGTCTCTCAAAGACAGATGGATGGATGGATGGATGGATGGATGGGATAAAACGAAAAAATGCTTCAACAAAACACATAGGCCACATTATTCAATCCAGTGGAAAATTAATTTCACAAGTAGGTCAGCTTCATTTTTGCCCTGTGTAGTTGGTTATGGGAACACAGAAAAATGCTGCAATACAGGGTCAAAGGGTCCTCCTGCCCTTCAGAACCCATGTGGCAAGTATGGTTAAGATACTGAGGGAATTGGTGTGTTTAGCATCCTATCCAGTTGCCTTTGACATTGTAGCCCAAATGGTCAGGTTCCCTTTCATAATTTCATAGTTGTTAGGGGCTGGAAGGGATGTTACAGATCATCTTACTGTTGAGTTAACTGTCCCGAAGACAAGGCTATGGGTAGACTCATACTAACACCTCTGGAGCTATGGCCATGTAACAACTGCAGCACAGAAATTATTATTCCACAATCAACCCCTTACAAATGCTGTTTAATGGAGCTGTCACTCAGTGACAAGCTGGTGCTGGTGCTGTAGACTTTCCTTGTAGTTATTCTGTCAAGATATTGCTCTAGCATACTTAGATTGTACTTGTGACTGTCATGTTTCATTAGTCTTATTAGAGCATGTATATTAATAGCTTGGGCTAACTGAAACATAAATAAACCAATACAAAAAATGAGGTTATAGTAGATATGTTAGGCCTCAGACGAATTTAGACTTTCAGTAATGCCAATGGCAAAGTTATAGCAGTTGGAGTCCGGACTATTTACTTAAGGTGATCCCTAGGCACTATACATGCTGGAAAGACCCAAGGCAATTTTTCTTGCTTTCAAGAAAAAAAAAATTCCAACAAAAAAATTAACTATAAGACTGAATAACTGAAATTATAATACAGATGTGATAAATTATGTTACGAAAGACCCAAGGCAATTTTTCTTGCTTTCAAGAAAAAAAAAATTCCAACAAAAAAATTAACTATAAGACTGAATAACTGAAATTATAATACAGATGTGATAAATTATGTTACTCTGAAGTCAGACAGAAGGTAAGGCAGGGTAGCACCTTATAGACTAACTGCCATGAGCTTTTGTAGATAACAACCTACTTCATCAGATACTATGGAAGGATTTACAGCTTTGGACAAAACAAATTGTTGCTTACAAAAAATCATGGGTCTCTTAACTAGCTAGTCTCTAAAGTGCTGCCATGCTCTAGCTTTTGGTAAAATTATAGCAATTTTTCTACTCAAAATTGTTTATATTTCCACATAGATCTGTATCTGTCCATGCCTCCTTTCATCAGTCCATCCATTTCTGAAGATTTGGTTCCCATGCTGGTCCATGCTGCCCAATGTGTCTCTTCTTTATTTGAAGTTCATGAAAGATTTCTTTCTTGTATCAGCTTCAGTTCCACTCCTCTGTATTGATCTTTCATTTTTTGTTGACCTGTTCACTGGCATCTGCTTCTGTTTAGGCCCTATTATTTATGTCTTTCAAAACTACACTATGAACTTCAAGCTTGTCTTCCTTTCTTGCTTTTCCTTCAATCTTCAGCTCAATCATTATTGTCTTGAGAGTAATTTTAGGCTGCAGGAAATATTTTTTTAGAATATTGGTTTATTTGATTAGCAGCAAAATAGTGCATAACTGGCATTTTAGATGTATTGCAGTCATACAGATTTTTATTTCCGTATCTACCAATTTACTTCTGTCCTCAATCCTCTGTCTGTTTGCTTCTCTCCCAGGTATGTCTTCCTATATGAATCAATGACTGTTATCATCCTATCTAATGTGTTAATACTTTACTTGCAGGATATTCAGTCTCTATTTTTCCATTGTTTTGCTACTTACACACAATGCTTGAAGCAAGACATGGGAGAGGAGAATCAAACCATGGTGGCTGAATTCATATTCACTGGATCTTCCAATCAGCTCATAACAAGGATAATATTAACTGGATTCTTCTTTTTGGCCTACTTGGTAACCCTGCTTGGAAATGGCCTCATCATCCTTCTCACCATATGTGATCCTCACCTTCACACCCCCATGTACTTCTTCCTCAACAATTTGTCCCTTCTGGACATCTGCTATTCATCAAGCATCATCCCACAAGCACTGGTAAATTTCTCAGTTGAGAGACCAACCATTTCCTTCGCCAGGTGTTTCTGTCAGATGCTAATCTCACTCTTTTTAGGATCCACAGAGTGCTTCCTGCTGGCAGTCATGGCTTATGACCGCTATGTTGCCATCTCCAACCCACTGCGCTATACAGTTATAATGAGCAAGACACGTTGCATCCACCTGGCACTGGCGTCCTGGATAGTCACAATCCTGCTGACAGTTGTCCCTTTTTTTGTGATGCCATCGCAATTCTGTGGAAAGAATGAGCTTGACCATTTCACGTGTGAAGTCCTTGCTGTAATGAAGCTGGTTTGCTCAGACACCTCCAAGAACCAAATCTTCATGTTTGCCAGTGCATCACTTACCCTCTTTGCTCCTTTCTTCTTCATCCTGTTCTCTTACATGCGCATCATCATGACCATCTTAAAGATTCACTCATTGGATGGCAGGTCCAAGGCTTTCTCCACCTGTGGCTCCCACCTGACTGTGGTGACCATATTCTATGGAACAGCCATGTTCATGTACCTCAAACCCCAGTCCAAGTCATCGCAAGAGCAGGACAAGATAATAACTGTGTTTTATGGGATCGTGACGCCCATGTTAAACCCTCTAATCTACACACTGAGAAACCAGGAAGTGAAAGCGGCCCTGCAGAGAGTCACTGGGAGGAAAAGAAATACTTAGAGTGATTGCTGTATGGTCTTTCCCCTGACCCTTTAATCCTTTGATACTTTGTCTACTCTAAGGCACTTTCATGGGACAATCAAGAAAAGATACAGAACCTGTTTTTTTATGTGACAACTGATGTTTTTCTAAGTAAATATTTTAAACTTCTTTTGGCATGACAGGAACATTTATTATTTGGTTTATTCATATTTAGTGATTGACTAACAAAAAAAAATGGTAACGTGATTCTCCAAGCACTAGCTGCTATGTATGTCTGGGGTATTGTATGAGAGCTCCACCTTCACTTTGGTTAAACAGGAAAACTTCTTATCTTTCAAATGATGGCTTCCTAAGGGCTGAACACCCAATATGGTTATACAGGTCATTTATAGTTTAGTGGGCTTCATCCAAGTGCAGAGTAGGACTGGGGTATCAGATTTGGGGCCATTTCAGGAGAAGTTACGGGCAAGAACTTATATGGTTGAATAATTCTACCAATTTTTCTGTACCTCAAGCAACTGTTTGGATCATACTACAAATGCTCTTCTTTGCTCAGTGTTTGCCCTGATTTATGCGACTGTATGGTTTTCATATATTCCCCTGGTGGAACAAATATGGTCAAAGAAAAAATCAGCACAGACTTGGGGTCTCAGAATCAGAAGGAATATAACACTTGAGGTGTTAGGATTATACTCTTCTAGATTCACATGAGTAAACACAAAAAGTTTCCTAGTGTGCATATGATCATGTGAGTGGGGTTGTGCAAGAAAATATGCAGTAACAAACAGACATGCCCTACACCAATAGGGGCCAACCTTTTTGGCAGGCATGCCATACATTTGCTCCTAATGATCCCTATGTGCCACTCTGATCCCCTTCCCCTTCCCAGTTTGCTCCTTGTCCTGTGGTCCCTTCCTGATTTGCTGCTCTGCTTTCTTCTCACTGTCCTGTTTGATTCTGTATTGCCTGTCCCTTCCCCAATCTCTGTCATGCCAAATAGAGGCTGCCAATGCTGCTTGCAGCATTCATGCTGCAGTTTGGCCACCCCTGGCCTACACCAAAACTGTGACAGTGTCAATATGATCCTTAGCAGGATCATAGAAAATAAAAATGTACGCACATTGACACAATCTTCTTTTGTTTGAGATTTTGTTTCCAATTATTTGTGAGAAATGTAATCTTAGAAGATGCTCCAACTGTTTCCAAAAGCGAATTACACATGCACATGTGTGCTGCTAATAGAAGATAGGAGGGAGGATGAATGAACAGGGTTTGGGGGGAGAGGGCATGAAGAGAAGGAATTGTTGGTTACTTCTTGGTGCTGGGGGGCAGGTAATGTCATTAAAGGGGGGTGGTAAAGTCAGGCTACAGCCTTGAACCTGGGTCTGGATTTGCCTCTGCATTAGGGTGACATCCTCAGTGTCTTATGAATGAACTGAAGTAGGACCACCAGGGGAGATAAAGTCATGGCCTGAGGGTTTCATAAACTCAAGTTGTGGCACTGATGCACTTTTAAGTCATAGAGGTGATGTAGAGTATGGCTTAGGGAATGACACAAACCAAATCCTTGTGCATGATGCACACAGAGTCCTAGGGGTGACACACAATGAAGAAAGATGTAACACATGTTGTCCAGAGTAACTCTTGGAGATGTTGCACAGGGTGGCCTAGGGGTGATACACACATCACCTCTTGAGGTCCTGTTGGGATGTGCAGTGTGACTTCAGATGAATGCATGGGAAATACTGGTGTCATGGGTTTCTCAGGTCCTTATTGATCCTCAAGTGACTTGTATCCCTGAAGGAGTTTATGAGCCCACAGCTCATATAGATGGCTCTTTCAGTCCCCAGGTTCCTACACCTGGTCCCTGTCAAATGTTAATTCTAAGCCATTACTGCTTTCTGAAGTCTGAATAAGTGAGACCCCTTACGTAAATCACTGTCTCACTAAAACAGCCTTGGCTATAATTTAAGGATATGTCAAAATTACATTTGTACTGATACCACAATGTATAGAAGCATAAAGACAATGACGTTACATACAGCTTGATGTTACTCTTACACTGAAACTACAGAGGCAAAATTAGTAAAATAAACTAAAGAAATAATGAACCCCATGAACCCCCAGTTTGTAACAAACCGAGTCCCCATTTTTCTTCTACCAAAAGATCAGGGAATGCCACATGCTCACAAGGTAGGGTACACATTGAGTGAATAAGAGTTGCATGGATGGCATGGGCAAACCTAGGATTTTGAAAAGAGGGGTACAGATGGTGAGGGACATCATTGCATATAAGACAATACACATTTTTCTTTAGTGAAAAAGAAACTGGAAGTTGTATTAGTATTCAGGGAGTCTTGGGCTATGTTGTTCAGTTTATGATCTAAGCAAAAACAAATACAACTTCCTTGGAACGTGCATTAATTCACTATAGTATACATTATATATAAAAACAAAGTAAAGTAGACAAAAAATAAACTAAAGCTTTTGCTTCTTTTGTCCTGTAGCAAGGGACAGATCCAGAATTTCTCAAAGGAGGTGCAGCATCAGCTACCCCACTGCAGGGGTGGTTGCATCCCCTGCTCCCAGGATTTTCTTCCCTACCAGTGTGAGGAGACCACACTGTGGAACACTATAGGGAGTTTTTAAAACCCTAAAACAGGTGAAAATACCCCCTCCCTTCTCCTTCCTGCTCAGAGATGGCCCCCTTCCCTCCTCTTCCCCTCCCCATCCCCACCTGTCCCTGTTGCACTCTGCCTACAAGTACATCAGGCCAAGCACCAAGATCTAGGTGAGCAACTCTTCAGGAAGGCACCTCAAAGGAGGACAAGGACTAATGGGCACAAACTAATAGAGGGAAAATTTAGGCTGGACATAAGAAAAAACTTTTTTTCTGTAAGGGTTACCAGAATCTGGAACACACTCCCGGCAGAGGCGGTGTAGTCGCCATCCTTGGAGATGTTTAAGATGAGGCTGGATAGGCACCTTGTTGGGTTCATTCGAGCCAAATAACTTCCTGCCCGTGGCAGGGGACCGGACTTGATGATCTTTCAGGTCCCTTCCAGTCCTTCGATTCTATGATTTTATGAAGTTCTAGATCTAGCCAGGCTGAGCAGAGGTTGAGCTAAGCTGGGGACAGGACAGTGGCAATGGAGCCACTGGAGAGATCCTAGATTGTTCCCTCCATTGTGCCCAGTCACAGAGTAGGGAAGGGGAACCCTTGTCCATCCCTGCTGCCCTTGTCCCCATCCCACAACAGGCAAGCTCTGGTCCTTCTCTGTCCTCAGGACAACAGGGAAAAGTAGATGGAGGAGGAAAAGGATGGGCAGGGAAGGGGTGGAGAAGAGGCATTTATTTGATCAGGAAGGGGCAGGGAGAGAGTATTTTCACCTGCTTTACAAATTTAAAAAAATCCCTGGAGGCTCCTACAGTATGGTCCAGTCCAAAGGTAGTGCTGTCTTTCAGCACACAAGTCTCATGGAGCAGCATACCCATGCAGAATAACTTCAACCTTTATTAAAAATATTTACAAGTCATGTTCATATTAAACTAAAATAAATTCATATAGAAAAAAAATATATCATGTTGCATTGAACAAAAATGGGGATTTAGGACTACCTAAAGAGGCGGTAGTCATGGGGGACCTAAACTACCCGGACATCTGCTGGGAGTCACAGACAGCAAAGTCCCACCGCTCACGCAGGTTTCTAACCTGTGTACAGGACCTCCACCTGACACAGGAGGTACACAGTCCCACTAGGGGGAATGCCATACTGGATCTAGTATTGGCAAC
>NW_005842850.1:606955-626835 GCF_000455745.1 Alligator sinensis | reverse complement strand
CCATGAACCCCCAGTTTGTAACAAACCGAGTCCCCATTTTTCTTCTACCAAAAGATCAGGGAATGCCACATGCTCACAAGGTAGGGTACACATTGAGTGAATAAGAGTTGCATGGATGGCATGGGCAAACCTAGGATTTTGAAAAGAGGGGTACAGATGGTGAGGGACATCATTACATATAAGACAATACACATTTTTCTTTAGTGAAAAAGAAACTGGAAGTTTTATTAGTATTCAGGGAGTCTTGGGCTATGTTGTTCAGTTTATGATCTAAGCAAAAACAAATACAACTTCCTTGGAACGTGCATTGTTTTTATAAATAATGTATACTATAGCAAATCAAAGTAAAGTAGACAAAAAAATAAACTAAAGCGTTTGCTTCTTTTGTCCTGTAGCAAGGGACAGATCCAAAATTTCTCAAAGGAGATGCAGCAGCAGCTACCCCACTGCAGGGGTGGTTGCATCCCCTGCTCCCAGGATTTTCTTCCCTACCAGTGTGAGGAGACCACACTGTGGAACACTATAGGGAGTTTTTAAAACCCTATAACAGGTGAAAATACCCCCTCCCTTCTCCTTCCTGCTCAGAGATGGCCCCCTTCTCCTCCCCAACCCCACCTATCCCTGTCGTACTTGTAGGCAGAGTGCATTGGGCCAAATACCAAGATCTAGGTGAGCAACTCTTCAGGAAGGCACCCCAAGGGAGGACAAGGACTAATGGGCACAAGCTAATAGAAAATTTAGGCTGAACATAAGAAAAAACTTTTTTTCTGTAAGGGTTACCAGAATCTGGAACACACTCCCGGCAGAGATGGTGCAGTCGCCATCCTTGGAGGTGTTCAAGATGAGGCTGGATAGGCACCTTGTTGGACTTGTTCGAGCCAAATAACTTCCTGCCTGTGGCAGGGGACCGGGCTTGATGATCTTTCAGGTCCCTTCCAGTCCTTTGATTCTATGATTTTATGAAGTTCTAGATCTAGCCAGGCTGAGCAGAGGTTGAGCTAAGCTGGGGACAGGACAGTGGCAATGGAGCCACTGGAGAGATCCTAGATTGTTCCCTCCATTGTGCCCAGTCACAGAGTAGGGAAGGGGAACCCTTGTCCATCCCTGCTGCCCTTGTCCCCATCCCACAACAGGCAAGCTCTGGTCCTTCTCTGTCCTCAGGACAAACAGAGAAAAGTAGATGGAGGAGGAAAAGGATGGGCAGGGAAGGGGTGGAGAAGAGGCATTTCTTTGATCAGGAAGGGGCAGTGAGAGAGTATTTTCACCTGCTTTACAAATTTAAAAAAAAATCCCTGGAGGCTCCCACAGTGTGGTCCAGTCCAAAGGTGGTGCTCTTTCAGTGCACAAGTCTCATGGAGCAGCATGCCCATGAAGAAGAACGTCAACCTTTATTAAAATATCTACAAGTCATGTTCATATTAAACTAAAATAAATTCATATAGAAAAAAAAACAAACCATGTTGCGTTGAACAAAAGTTCTGTTCCTGTCGTTGGGAAAGTCCTACACATTCCTCAGAGGTGGCACATCATCAATGGATGTGAAGGAATGCAAAAAAAATATAATTAATTCTATGAATCTCCCTTTCTGCCAATCATTTTCCTCAGGGCCCCTATGACTTCCTGATTTCTCAGTGTGTAGATTAGAGGATTTAACATTGGTGTCACTACTAAGTAGAAAACAGAAATAATTTTATCCTGCCTGTGGAATGACTTACCTTGGGGTTTGAGGTACTTGAATATTACTGTGCTATAGAAGACAGTTACCACAGTCAGGTGGGAGCCACAGGTGGAAAAGGCCTTGGACCGGCCAGCCACTGAGCGGATCTGCAAGATGGTTAGGATGATGCGCATGTAAGAGAAAAGGATGAAGGAGAAAGGGATAAGGAGAGAGAGTGATCCAGTGATAAACATGACAATTTGACTCTTGGAAGTGTCAGAGCAAACCAGCTTCATTAGAGCTGAGAGTTCACATGCAAAATGGTCAATCTCATTATTCCCACAGACAGAAGAGGGCATGAGGATAACAGGGACTACGGTCAGCGGGCATGAGGAGAACAGGGACTGCGGTCGGCAGGAAGGCAACTGTCCATGAACCCAATGCCAGGTTGGTACGCTCTGTCTTGCTCATAATAAGTGTATAATGCAGTGGGCTGGCAATAGCAACATAGCGGTCGTATGCCATGACTGCTAGCAGGAGACACTCAGTGCATCCTAAGTAAAGTGAAGTCAATAACTGGCAGGAACACCGTGCATAGGAAATGGTGGGTCTGTCAACTGAAAAACTTACTAATGCCTGTGGGATGGTAGTTGTAGAATAGCAGATATCCAGGAAGGACAAATTGCTGAGGAAGAAGTACATGGGGGTGTGAAGGTGTGTATCATACACAGTTAGGAGAATGATGAGTCCATTTCCAGCTAGGGTTACCAGGTAGGCCACAAGGAAGAACCCAGTCAACATCATCCTTGTGGTCGGGTGATTGGAGAAGCCAGTGAAGATAAATTCAGCCACCATAGTTTGATTCTCCTCCTCTTCCATGTCATGCTCCAAGCATTGCCTGTAGGAATCAAAATAATGTAAAACAGATTTTGTATAAAGTGCAAGAGAGGTGTTGAAACACTGTGCATCATGACTGGAAGCACTGCTCCATTTATAGAGGGATGGATAGATAGATGTTCATGTTTAGAGATTTGTAATTAGAGGATAGAATCACATAAAAGTAGGGCTGGAAGGGACCTCTGGAGGTCATCTTGCCAAACTCCCTGCTTGGTATACGATCATTCCTACCCAATGGGTGTGTCTACACATGCAAATGATGATGGATGGGTTTATTCCAGTAATTTACTCCGGAGTAAACCCACCCTGGGCAGGCATCTAAACATGCATGCGTTTGGGAGAAGATTTGGTCCCAATGGCTGCGTCCAGATGTGTGTAGAAGTTTGTTTCCCCAGGGACAATTAATGCAAATGCACCTTGTGCCACAGCTAGTTGTCCCCGGGGAACGCCTGTGCTACACACACTCTGGTGCACAGCAAGTTATCCCGGGTGGGGTGGGGGAGAATGGGGCCAGCACTGGGCTGGCTCCAGCAGCCTTATCTGGGTTCCTGGGGGACTCCCAAGTACACAGCAGTGGTGATTCTGCTGTGCAGAGCCTGTCTGCAGTGGAGCACAGCTCTGGACAGCCAGGGTCTGGCTTTGGGCTGCGCACATTGCCGCCAAATATGCCAGTCTGCTTTTTTTACTGCGTGTTTTTTTGACCCCTGGATAGCTAAGGGTCAAAAAACACCTCTGTGCTTCTCTCTTGCAGTGTGGAGAACAGCTGAATGTGCGGTATGTGACGCTGCAGACATGTCTGCAGCACTACATACTGCACGGCCATGCTCCACTGGACATGCCCAATGAGAGCAGCCAGGAGAGGGCTGCTCCCACCCTGCTCTGGCACTATGCAGTATCCGGGGGGAGCTCCAGGCTTCCCTGGGTGCTAGACCAGGGGCTGGCAGGGGGAGCTGGAAGATTGCTCTCTGCCCCTAGAAGCTGCCTGCTGCCAGGGTGGTTTCCAGTGGTGGGACCTGCCGTTTCCGCACAGCTCTTTCCAAGCCCCCTGGCCTGATTGCTCAGTCGGGACACAGGGTTGGGAAAGCTTCAAGGCCGGGACCTGCTCCAGACTGGGATAGTTCCCAGTCAGTTCCAGGCTGCGTGGGGAAGTTTGCACGTGCAGCCTGGAGCTGGCTGGGACCTGCCCAAAATGGGATTGTTCCCAGCCTACTCTGGGCTGCACATGCACACTTCCCCACATAGCCTGGGGCTGGCTGGGAACTGTCCCAGTCTAGGGCAGGTCCCAGCCAGTGCTAGGCTGGGTGGGGAACTCTCTCCATGCAGGGAGCTCCCAGCCCCAGTTCCACAATTGGAGTGGGGGCTGGGAGATTGCTCCCTGCTGCCAGGGCAGCCTCCAGTGGTAATCTCTTTCTTACATTTTACAATGTCCACCTGCCTGGCATGAGGGAGCTCTCGGCCCCCACTCCATGATCATGTAGCAGGGGCTGGGAGCTCCCTGCTGCCAGGGCAGAGACATTGTCCCTGCCCAGGCTCCGCCACTGGGGCCTGCCTTGGCAGCAGGGAGCAATAATCTCCCATCCCCTGCTGCCTGGCTGACTGAGAGCAAATTTATTCCTGGTCATCCATCTACACATGACTTACCATACAGTAACTACTCATCAGTTAATTTTCTACTTGCATTTGCAGGTAGCAAATTAATTGCTGAGTAGAGCAAATTACTGCACAGTAGGGGTCTGCATGTGTAGACAGTGATGCTCACTGCACAGTAATTTGCTCCATTGTGCAGTAAAGCATCTTGTGTAGATGCACCCAATCTATTGCATACAAAATCCTTGTCTAGCCTGTTCCTAAAACTACACAACTGAGATTACTATGACTTGTATAATATCTCAATATTGTAGTATCTGTTGTTATTGTTACTCATATCAAATCTTAATTAAAATAGCATATTATTTTAGACAAAATATCTGTGGCATTTAAATTGCCTTCAAGTGACCTATAGATTGTAAGTGCAACGAATAATGGCAAGTTCCTACATTTCATTTTATTTAGCTTTCTTTCAACCTTTAGGATGGCATACTAGTTGCTAGTTAGCTATGCAGAAATTTAAGGATAAAAAACTACTAAATCCATCCACAATACATGTCACCCAACACATTAGGACCTTGCTTATCCTGATGTCAGTAGAGGTTTTTAATTCTGTGGAAGCAAGAAAAAGCAAGCATTGGAAAACCCTTGAGAGAAAGAAGTTTTCCTTTTAAGCAGTTCCCACTCACTAAACCCTTGTGTTTACTGACAAAAGCTAGATATAGAGCATGCATCTTATAGACTAATTAAATCTACATAAATTTTTGTGAGCCTGAGCTCCCATGAGGTCAGATCTTTACTTGGTGCTAATCAGTCATAGAGGTATGGTAGAAACTCAACCAGAACTGTAGAGGTGACCTTGGCTTTCCTGGATGCAATGGACTACAGTCCCAGAGAGTGTCATTGGGATGCTTCATGATAAGCTGATGCTCCATGACAGATATGAAAATCACAGTATTTTTGGTCTCTCAGTGTATCCAGTTTTTAGCCAACCCAAGTAATTTTTCTACACTATATAGAATGAGGCATATGATATAGGATATTCCTGATTGCAACCCAAAACACCAGAGCAACAGCAGTGCTGCTTAACGAGCTGACTCGTAAGACATTTCTCCAGCAAATGTCTTGAATACAGGAAAGACAGATGATATAGAATCAGCAAGAGGATGGTTGTGGAATAATTGTTTTTGTATAACTATGCTTCCTTGTGTTCTGCTAAATGGGCAAATATGGATGAAGTAGACCAGTCACAAATATCAGGTAGAGATGTTTGATACTTTCCATCACTGCCTTAGAAAGTGGAAAAGGGTGTGAAAGAGCTGTTTTTCTCACTCTTGCAACTGAATTACAGATGAGCAAATGGACAAAGCAGTATCTCCTAACAACAACCGTGATAAGACCTCATTCAAATGTAAATGCTTAGAGTGTGAAACTTCAGTATTATTAAGGATGAATCATTCAATTAATTAATCACACATATAAATAAAAGCACTCACTTCTTGATCATCCCCCAGAAGTACAGTGAGCTCCAAGATTACGCTCCTTCCAAGATACCAGCGTTCCAATTCAGCGATCAAAAAAAAAAAATCTTTGCCAACATATTTATGGGCTTTTGCTGAGAAAACTTGGTAGATTAAAAAAAATAAAAAATCTGTATCAGTTCTACCTTCATTAACTAAGAAATTAATTAAAAGGCAGGAAAGAATAGGAGAAAAAGTGAGAGGATACTTATTTTTTTCCCCAAAGATAATGAAATCATTTTAGATTACTAGTTTGTTTAACTTCTGTACCTTCATTGGAAGTGACTGCCTGTAGCTAAGATGAAAAACCATCTTATATATTCTGAAGACTTGTAATAGCACAGTGCTTTCTAGCTAAGGAAAGAGAAAGTCTGTTAAAAAAATAACCATGTGTGTTCCTACAGGGAATTATGAAATCACCTACTGCCTCGAAGTAGACAGTGGGGCTGACTCTCCTACTCATTCAAGTGTCAACCAGGAGCAAGATCCCTGGGAGTCAAAGGAGCTGCTTCTTATCTTACTCAAATGGAAAGCAACAATTCTGACTCTCTCTCCTCTTGCTGGCAATCAGGGTTAAACACACTGGGGTTCTTGCAATGACCACCATAGTTTCTACCTAGGGAGATCAGAGCCCTTTTGTCAAGAAAGGGTAAATGTTTTTCTTAGATCTAACCACAGACTGGGATTTTCATCTCCTGGGGAAATGTCAACAGTCTCAGAACTGGTTACATCAGAAATCTTTCTGAGAAAGACACGTTTTATGATTTTGAATTTTTTTTGGCCGCAAATTAGAATGATTATTTTTTCTTATTTCCTAGAAAGAAAAAAAAAAAGATGTCAATCAAAGGATTATGTTCTTGTGTTGTCAAATGTTTCATTCTCATTTTAGCTTCCTAAGAAGAATTTTTCCAACTATTTGAGTTGGTTTAATAAAAGATATCGAATTTACCCAAAGAACCCTGTTCCCTGTTTGCTCGTGTCCTTAGACCAACCTGGCTACAACCTATAGCCCTCATTCTCATTTTGACATTTGAATACATTTAAAAATCAAAAGGGTGACAATCTGCAATGAGTCACTGGAAATGTTTCTACTGATTAATTGTCGTTTGGATAACATCTAAACATTTTTTGACTTCCTAACCAACAAATTACTTTAATAGAATATTTCACATAAAGACATATACCTTGTCTTAGCAAACTGGCTTTAACCACCACCCCACCTCCGCCCCCAAATAAGTATAAAAGAAAACATATTTAAAGATAAATTTATTCATGATAAATCCTGATCCATTATGTTCCAATATTGTAAGAAGGGTGTATGTTGATATCCTCATAAGGCTTTGCTTTCATTTTTCTCTTAAATCATTCAAAAGCTCTGAAGATATTTGGCAATGGACAGTTGATGATGGTTTTTGCTTCAGCCAGAACACTGGCATGTATTCTTTTGTCCTTCCAATTTATATGGAAAATATTTCAAGGACATTACTATTTGTAATGTTCCAAAGCTTTCAGGTGTTTCTGATACGATGTCCAAGTTTCATACGTATACAACAGGGTGGGAATGACAACAGCTTGGTAGATAAGGACCCAAAACAAACTTCCTGTGTCATGATCATCAAATACATGATTTAACAGGTGCCCAAAGGCAGTACTGGTAATTTTTGTATCTGGTGTTCAGGGAGTCTATGCTTACATTGGGAAAGATGGTAGGGGAAGTGCTCATCAATCTCTAAAGACTGCCCTCTAATTTTAATGTGTGGAAGAGAAACTGGTTGGTTTAGGGTGGCTTGGTAAAGGAACTTGGTTTTCATGAAGGTGACAGTGGGTGCCTATTAGGTGTGTGTGAAGCGGCTAGTATTCGCTTCAAATTTGGATTTGGCTGATTCGGGGGGCAGTGATTCGATTTGGTGATTCGAATCATTGTCCTTTTTTGATTTGGCCGAATCTGATTCGGAGATTTGGTAGTAGCTGAATCTCTATCTCAAAATCAGCCAGGCCAGGCCCATCCCCTGCTCCTCTCCCAGCCCAGCAATGGCTGCCTTGTCTGCCCCAGCTCCAGGCACTTGGGGAAAAAAAAAGCCCTGACTCAGCAGGTGCTGCCAGGTGGGGAGGCAATCCCCACTGCCCCATGCTGCATGGGGGGCTCTAGCCCCTGAACCCCCGCTCCCCTACCCCCCTTGTGGGTGCCCCGCATGGGCCAGCTCTGCCCATTTAAGAAAAAAAACCTGAAGAAACCCCAAGACACACCACTCCTGCAAGCAGGGGTGATCCCCGCTGCCCCCGCTGTACCACATCATGTGGGGAGCTCTGCATGAGCCTCAGAAGCCCTGAGGCTGCACCAGGAGTGGTGAGTCCTGGGGCTTTCTTGGCTTTTTTTTGGTCCCCTTCCCCCTCCCGCAGCCTCCCCCCACCCTCTGCCCCTACTTACCAGCTCCTAGTCCAGCTGCAGCTGCCTGCTGAAGCCACCAGGGACTGTCCGAATCATCAAAGCTCTCCAAATCTTTTTCAAAGATTCGGAGAGCTTTGAATCGATTCAGACCTTTTATTTGGTCCCCTGATTCAATTTGAATTTGGAGATTTGGGCACCAAACTGGGCCGAATATTCTCCGAATTGAATCGCCACCCAAAGCTTCGTACAGCCCTAATATCTATACATGTGCTCTGGGGTGGGCAGGGAAACATTTTAATTAGAGAGACTCTCAGACAACCACTCTAATTAAAACACCACAGTGTCATGTATATTCAGTATCCCACATTTCAAAAGGGCTGCAGGGGCACTTTAACTAAAGCTTGTTTGACAAGGTATTAGTTAAAGTATCCTCGCTGCCATGCTGAATGCACGTGATGGTGAAGCATGCTACAGCCTCCTAATTAGAAGGTTCCAGGAGACTTGATTAATGAAGTCTGCTCTGACACGGTCTAATCTGAACACGTTGGAGTAGGTGTATAGGCCCACAGTAAATCCAAACTTTTTTTTATGGTTCAGAGAAGCAATCAAGAGTGACCTAGAGGTCTTCTATTGCATGGGCATACATGCCAATCATCAGCATACAGAATATCAGTAATGGAAGAGTTGGTATCATGGAGTAGGAACTTAACCAGTTAATGTTAAGGAGATTCCCTGTCAGCAATTGAGATGCAGAATAGTGATACAGATGGGGAAAAGTGCTGGTGCAATCACGCATCCATGCTTGATGCCAGTTCTGATAATGAAGGTGTCTATTTCTGAGCCACCGCTTAGGATCATAGCCTCCTGCCCACTGAAAAAGCTGCTGTTTTTAAGCAGTCAGCCACTCCCATGAAGTTAAGTGGGACCAACTGGGGGTAGTTAGACCATTGGCATCCAGGTCCATGTAGGTAACTAGGGGCATCTGAGGGCAATTTACCCTTCTTGCTGCTCTGATTGCTGACAATTCAGCTCAGAGCACACAAGTGGAAAATTTATAATCTAATTATTGGAGGGTTGTCTTTAATTCATTCCCCCCACTGCTATGGGGGGCAGGTGGCATGGGGAGGTTAAGCAGCTTGCTCGCTGCTTGTGCCTGCCCTCTTGACACCTCTGCCCCCTACCTACCCCCACCCCTTGAGTCCTCCCTTTCCCTTCTGTTCCCCCTTGCCCCTCCTCCCCAGTCTCTGCTCCCCGTCCCCCTCTCCCCAACCTCTACTTCCTCCTTTCCGTCTCCCCCGCTAGCCTCTCCTCCCCTCTTCCTCACCAGCCTCTGCTCCCTGCTTCCTTCTTTTGCTTTTCCTTCCTCCTTGCCAGCAGGCTCCATTCTTATGCTAGCCTGGGGCACTGAGCACAACTCCAACCTAGCCCCCATAGCACCTAGGAAGCAAGTGCAGGAAGCAGAAGCTGGTGAGGGAGAGGGGAGCAAAGACTAGATGGGGAGATGGAAAGGGGGAAGTAGAGGCTACACACCAGTGCTATGGGGGAGACGAGGGGAAGAAGCTTCAGGGAGGAGATGGCAGGGTGCAAAAGTGTTGGGTGGGGAGAAGGGGGGCAGGTAGTAGCTGTGAATATGGCCTGGACCCTGGGCAGCATCTGGAGCCTTAGCTACAGCATCTGCCTGCCCCCTCACTACCCTCATACCCTATTCTAAAATAAGGGGCTCTCCCATGTTAGGGGGAATAAAACTGTGTCTTAGCATCAAGTAAATACAGTATTCTTTGACAGAAGCTCATTGATGTCCCCAGATGGTAGCTAGGAAAAATCCAGCAGCGAGTATAATGTGTTAGAGGCCAAGAAGGATAGGGCCGTCCCATGACGCATTCTATCGCTGCCAGATGGTTTGATATTAATAATTTCCTCTGTATAGGCTTTAATTTTTGAAGTAAAACATGGAATACAATATTTGGATTTGAGGGGGAAAAATATTTTGCTCAGAAGTTCATTTACCTTTCTTATATGTTTTTGAAGTGGTGGTTTTATTACTTGAAATTTGATTTCTTCAGAAAGTTGAAGTTGGAAATGAGAAGCTCAGATTTGACTAAGCAACACTTAATCTAAATGAAGCACTTAAACAGTAACATAACATTCTTTATTTTTAGTTGTATTTTATTTTCTTATTTTTTAAAAATTCAAAGTTGAAACTAAACAGTTTCTATATCTCAAAGCAAACAATTGCAATTGAACCAAAATGGTTGGGTTTTTGTTCATCTGAGTTAATGCCAAGTTTAACTTTTAACTCTCATTTCGATCTGACACTAGAAGAAATTGCATGGTGGAATTTCCCATACTGATTGTGGATGGAGTAAAATGTTGAATTCTGAAAATTTCCCTTTAGAAACCCTTCCATATTTATTCTCCTCCTCCTCCTCCTCATTGGATCTACTGTTCAGATTTACTTTACTTTTTTCTGGAAAAAAGGATACTGGCATTGCAGGGTTAGACTTTGTCTGAATGAGTGAGGATATCATCATCCCACAGGTCCCACTTCAGTTAATTCTGATTTAGTCAAAAGGTTTCCAGAGAAGAATATGGTACATTGTCTGGAATGGTGTTATACCATATATATGCTAGGGTAAAGAGGAGAACACAATCAGACCCTATAATCCTTATTTTATACTAGTATAAGTGTGAGAAGAGAATCATCCATGATGATTACGTGGAATAAAAAAAAACCTGGGTTAGAATTCCCAGTGGAGTTGCAGTCAGCAATTTAATGAACAAAGTTTTCTTGTCTTTTAATTTAATGGAAGAGGTCTTTATTACAAGTCCTCAAACCACTGATCAAGTTGCTTTCACTTAAGGGAACAGGGCTCTCTGTGACAATACAGAAACTAGACACAGCTAATTATTTCATCTCATCTCAAACAGTTTTGGAAAAAATAAAATTTAAAATTTTCTCTCTCTCTTCCTTTTGTTCATTCATTCACTCATACTTTTTTACCACCATTTCATGTGGTGATATCTGTTTATATCCTAAGTATCTCATAGTCAATGGATAAAAATAATGAAAAAACAAAAATTAAAATCACTTTATGAAGTTCCCTTCCTCACTCTTTGTAAAGTCCCTATCACCTCCTGGTTTCACAGCGTGTAGATTAGAGGGTTTAACATGGGTGTCACAACTGTATAGAAGACAGAAATGATTTTGTCTTGCTCTTGGGATGACTTGGACTGGGGCTTGAGGTACATGAACATGGCCGCTCCATAGAAAAGAGTCACCACAGTCAGGTGGGAACCACAGGTAGAGAAAGCCTTAGATCTGCCATCCACCAAGCAGATCTTCAAGATGGCTTTGATCATACGCATGTAAGAGAAAAGGATGAAGGCGAATGGGGCAAGGAGAGTGAGTGACCCACTAGCAAACATAACAGTTTGACTCTTGGAGGTCTCTGAGCAAACCAGCTTCAAGAGAGCTAGAAGATCACAGGCAAAATGATCGATTTGATTCTTCCTACAGAGGCGAGAGGGCATGAGGATAACGGGGACTATGGACAACAGGAAGGCAAGTGCCCATGAACCCAGTGTCAGGTGGATACATTATGTCTTACTTATGATGAGTGTATACCGCAGTGGGTCGGAGATGGCAATGTAGCGGTCATAAGCCATGACTGCCAACAGAAGGCATTCAGTGTAACCTAAGCAAAGTGAGATTAGTAACTGGGAGGAACGCTGTGCATAGGAAATTGTGGCTCTCTCAACTAAGAAGTTTACTAGTGCTTGTGGGACAGTGCTTGTTGAATAGCAGATTATCCAGGAGGGACAAATTGCTAAGGAAGAAGCACATGGGGGTTTGAAGGTGCGGATCACCAAAGGTTAGGAGGATGATGAGGCCATTTCCAATCAGCGTCACCAAACAGGCCACAAGGAAGAATCCTTAGTATTAGCTTTGTTGTGGGGTGGTTTAGAATTTAAAATCCCCGGTGTTGACATTTGTATTTTCAATTGAATAAATATCAGCGCAATATTTAATTTATCTTTACCCAGCTTTCCTTAAACTTTTAGTATGGCATATTAGTTGCTACTTATCTCTGCCAAAATTTAGAGAAAAAAATATCCACTAAATTAAAAATCATTCCTAATGATCTATACACATTGTGAATGGAAAACTGACAGGTAAATTCTGACTTATTTTTTACTACAATGAAAGATCAGAGGGATCAGTCCAACTGCAATGAAAGTCACCTTCAACAATCTCAGACCATACTCATCCAAAGATGTCAAAGAATCCCTTTAATTCCCATTCAGCCAAACCAAGTCACTGTTTTACAACATAAAGAATGAGCTTTATGATATAGGATATTTCCAACTGTGTGCTGATAAATGAGCCCATATTGATAGACAAGACTGACCACCCCTCACACAAACATTTTCTATTTATCCTTCACTGAAGTAAACTTTTGATTATGAACCCCCCTTCTCTAAATGATTATTCTCTTCTCTCTCTCTTGCTCTCTTTCTGAGTCAGCCCTGGACCCCAGCACTTGCTCATCTCCAACGATGTGCCTATAGATTGCTATAAACATAGAGATGTAAAATGTTAATGTTTGTGAAATCCCAAGCTAAACCATTAGTGAGTCAAGCAAGTAATTAAGCAAATAAATACTCACTTCTTGCCCTTCTCCAGGTACTAAAGCGAAGTTGCAAGGAAATTACATTTCTGCCAATTCACTGGGTTTCTGAATCAGCTCAGGGCTGCTATTGTGTCTTATTGTGTTTTCCTTGTACTAGCCCTTGAAGGCGAAAGCCCTCATGCTCAGCACTGCAGAGTTCACTTTGCTTGGGGCAGTTTTGCAGCCTTGGGGTCTCCATTTTTCTCTGCCATGAGGAGCCAGAGGCATTCTTGGTTCCTCTCCCTCCACAGTGTGGCAAAAATGTCTCATGATCTCACTACACAAAGGACCTCACAGCTGAGAACTGTAATCTCGCTACACAAAAGGCTTCACAGCTGAGAACTGCAAATTGTTTCTTTTTCTCTTCTTTCTTCCTGCACTAGATAATCAGTAGCATAATAAAGAACAGTCCGAACAAATGTTCGGCTTGCGATAAGGCTGATTCCTGTGAGAACACAGAGATTAGTTACTGCCTGCTTTGCACGTACATTTTGCAACCCTTGTTACTTGCTCATTTTAGGACTAGGCATGTACTAAAACTTTGCAGAAAACTGTAGCAAATCACAGATTGCCACAATGGAATCTTGTTCGTGAGGGGTATAAAAATGTAACTTTGGGCGTGGCTAGGGGTCGACTCGGCTTTGAGCATTGAACTCCCTTGTCGATCTGTTTGCAAACAAATAAACACGAGATGGATCCAGCCTGAGTGTGTGTGACTCTCTCCTTGAGGTATATTGGAAAAGCCTCCAGGGGCACGAAACTAGCCGTTTGTACAACAACAGGACCGGACAGGGTCAGGTCAGAGGCAGAGCAAGGATAAGTTCTGCATACACAGACTGAGGGCAATTGTTAGGATCCACCCTGGATATGATCCCAGAGAGCTATAACAATAAATAACTGTAGTTCAACCCAGGAGTGTCCAGAGTGTTGTTGTTGAACTCACAATTTATCAGCCATGGCAGCACACAAGAGGCCTGCAGGAGCCCATGGGTTCTGCCCCCTTCCTTCCCCTGCAAGGCTGGCAGCTGGGTCCCCTCCAGCCCCCATGCCCTGTGTTAACAGCAGACACATAGGAATCCCCAGCCCAGCAGCCTTGGCCCCCAGGGAAGCCAGGGGGAGCACCTGCATCAGGAGTTTGAAGCTTCCCCAGGTATTGGCTGCAGCCCAGGCTGAAGCTGTGCCAGTGGCCCCTGCTGAGACCAAAGCTGGAGGGTCCTGGCTAGAGGATCTTGCCCCTCCACTCAGACCCAGACAAATGCTGCATTCTCCTTCTGCTCCAGTGACAGAGGGTAGAGACAGCTCCTGGGCTGGAGGGCGCACCTGCATGGCTGATGGGATCCTGGGGGTCCAAGGCAGCAGGGGCCTGGGGGGAGGTTGGCCACGCAGGGTGCATCAATGAGGAGCCGCAGGCAGACGCAGTGAGAATGCAGCAACCAGGTTTATAGCCGTGGGGAGAAGCCAGGGGCTCAGTGCATGGAAAAGGGAGGCAATGTTTATTAAAATATCTCTGCCCTTGGGAGCAAAAGCTTCTGTTAGGCATAGGGGTGGGCAATTATTTTGGGCAGAGGGCCACTTACTGAGTTTTGGCAAGCCATTGAGGGCCGCATGACAGGCAGCGAGGGGCAGATAAATATTAATTTTCTAATGTTTTTTAGGGCCCCTGTGGGCCAGATAGAATGGCCCACCCCAGCATTTTGTCCACCCCTGTGTTAGAAATGCAAGGAGACTGGGGAGGGACTGAGGCAGAGACTCCAAAGGGGTCCCACTGCTGCAGCTCAGAGCAGACCAGGCTTTCTGCAGCTCAGCACCACCCTGTGCCCGGGTGGCCATGGGTCCTGGCTAAAGGGGCAGGGCAGGAGATCCAGGTGCTACAGGTGATGCAGCCTGGCATCAGGACAGACCTGCGGCCAGACTAACACCACGTTGCTGAGTTAGAGGAGCCAAATGACCCCTCAACCTGTCCTCCCGACCCTGCGACACCTGCGACCTAGAGTGTTACCAGCCCCTGGCCTCTGCCCAGCCTGGGGGCTGGAGCATGTGTATCCCAAGGGACAGGGCTACCGGTCCTGACTTCCTCTTCAAGCCTGTGGCTCTACAGGGACCGGGCCCCTAGTCCCCACCCCAGCACATGCAGGCCACTCCTGAGACAAGCCCCATATGCCAGGCTGGCACAGCCCTGCCATCCCTGTGCTATGCAGTGACCCAGCAGGAGAGGTATCAGTGATGGCCCTAAGCCAGAAGGCTTCGTGTCAAGTCCACTGGTGGCAGTGACCTCCACCAGCAGCCACATGTGATCTTGCACCAGAGCACCTTCCCCTGCAGGGCAGAGCTGCCTCCAACCCCAGATCAGCTTAGGAATGAGGTATCCAAACTCCACGGCAGAGGCAGGAGACAGTGGAAAGCAGGGTGCTGGCCAGAGCTCCCCACCCTGGGTGCCTGCCTCCCCCCCAGGGCTCTGCTCCCCTCCCCAGGGAACCAGCTCAGAGCTCCCTGTGTGAGCCTGTGCCCAAGCAGGTCAGGCGGAGACCGGGCCCAGTTGATGGGGAAAAGCTGAGCACATTCACACCCACCATCCACTCTGCACCCACAGGCCAGGCCCAGCCCGAGAGCCACCGCACTCCTCTGGTTGCCTCACTGCCAGTGTGGCTGGTCAGCAGGGGTGGGGGCACATGCAAGTGGGGAGGCTCTCTTAGGAGGCTGGGCTGGAGGAAGAAGCTGGCATGGGGGAAATCAAGGTACCTCTGCCCTGCTATGCAGCCAAACCATGCTAGGGGATTTTGGCCAGTGCTAGGGCCTCCCAGCAGCGAGCCTGAGCCAGCTCCCCCTGGCCTATCCTAGCTCCATTCACATGCCTCACTGATGCTGCCAGGCTGGGATTCATTCCTCAGGGAGACCAGGGCAACAGCAGCCCCTTTCCTGGAGGGGTCCCTTTCCTGGAGGGGGTCAAACCCAGCTCCCTTCTGGGGCCCTCAGGCCCATCCAAGGCCCCTGCCATGCTGGGATCTCTCCTGTGATGCCTCCCATAGCTCTGGAGCTGGTGCTGTGGGCTCCAGTCAGACACCAGCCAAGCTGGGGGGCAGACTGGAGCAACTGGGCTGCTCTCATGTGAGTTTAGATTGGAGATCTGGAAAAACTCTGCCTGGTAGAGCAATAGGCAGAGGAATAGATGCTCAGGGGAGGTGTGGGCTCTCCATCACTAGAAAAGTTCAAGGAGAGGTTGGGGCACTGATCAGGGATGATCTAGGCATGGTGATACCTGGTTGCCACCCAGCTTTTTGCTACGTGTGTCAGGGGCGGGGGGGAGGTTAAGCCTCCCTCAAAGGCACTGTGTGTGGGCTGCAACCCAGGCTGGGGCTGGGGACCAGGCCGTACCAATGCTTCTGCTGGGACTCAAGCCAGAGGGTCCCAGCTACAGGGTCTTGCTCCACTGCTCAGGCTCAGACCGACATTGCATTTGGAGTCAGGAAGGAATCCTCCCTCCCCCACCCCAGGCCAGATTGATACGGACTGGGGGGGGTTTGCCTTCCTGTGTAGTTGGGGCATGGCCTCTGCCTGGGATCTCTCAAGCATCGATTAACCACCTTTCACAGCATCAGGACACTGGCTGCCTCAGCCCCCTGCTTTCCCTGGGGCAGGGTAGGGGGTGATGTCTGGTGCTGTCAGGGTTCATCACACTCTTATGTAGTTTAGATGATGGATGTGTCTGCGGTGGTTTGGACAGGGCTGATCCTGCCTCAGACAGGTCCCTTCCAGCCCCACGTCCCTATGGCTCTATGATCCCTGCAAAAAAGGACAGGGCCAGAGGGTACAGATACTGGTCACAATGGACTGCTTGCACCTCTCAATGGTTGCGAGTCAGGTCCTTCCATTGAAATAGCTGCGGCCCTGACTCCAGGGGGAACGTAAGCACTCAGCCTGCCTTGCCTCACCGTGACAGGGGCAGTGCTTGCCCCCCAGCCATGGGGGATCCCATCTTTCTAACAAGGAGCTCAACATGCTTTGGCTGGCTGCACTCAGCTGGTCTGTGCCAGTGAGGGAGTATTTGGACACCCATTTCAGGGCTCCCTGGGTGTGGGGGGCAGGATGAACAGCCAGCTTCATACATGGCACAAAGACATGGCTGGGCATTAGCAACAGCTTGGCTGAAAGCAGGGCCAGGAAACAGCAATTCTCACCCAGCTGTGAGGGTTAAACACCATATTCTCTTGCATATACTACACCCCAAAGTATAACACACACCTTTGAAAAGCCTCACTAAGAAAACATGCTCCCCTGCTGTTATGGGTGCAATGAGGCAGGGCTGGAGCCTTATTTTTGGCCAACTCACCTGTCCTTTCCTGCTCTGCTCAAACCCGAGCTGGCACTGATGGTGAGTCTCCATGGCTGGACCCCTGATCTTGAGAAGAGCTGGAGCTGGGCAAGAGGAGAGGAGAGCAGAAGCCCCAACAGGCAGCAGCCCCCTCCCCTAAGACAGGTTAACTTCAGCAGTGGAATATCAAGACCAATTAAAAAAAAAAGAAAGAAAGAGAGGTGATCTTTAATCCCACTGCAGTGACAAACCATGGGCCATGAACTCCCAAGTCCCATTCATGAGCCACTGACTCCCTCAGCTGCCTGCAGTGCTACCACAGCTGTTGTGGTGTGCAGCAGGGATTAAAGCAGGGGGCACTCTCTCGGGCAAATAAATCAGGGCCTCCATTGAATACAAGCACCGCAATTTTGTGGGGCTGGGGAATGGTGTGGACCGTAGGCGAGAGAATATGCTAACATGGTGGACACAAGACAATCCTGCCAGGTTACTTACAGCCTTTTTATTTTCTCTAGAAAAGAAACAATCAGAAGAATGTGGAGGGACAGATGGGAGCAGCCAGCGGGGCTGTCTGTCACCAGTGTGAAGGAGTGGGGCTGAAGCGGACACGTGTGTGGCTGACCAATGCCATGCCTGGAGCAGCTCCGGGTCCCTTCATCAGGTGGAAACATCCAGGCTCAGGCTCTGGATTTTCCCCAGGTGGCGGTGAGCCCTGAGCATCAATTGTACAGTGGTGGAGGACCCATCTTTATAGAGACAATCGTACAGGGGTGGAGGACCCGTCTTTATGGAGACAATAGCTGAATGTCAAGTCTCAGGCCCACACCGGGAGGGGCCACTGGCAGCCAAGCTGGGCATGGAGGATGCCACAGCAGCCTCTGTGGAGGCATCTTGGCCCTGTATGGCTAGCTCGCGGCAGCCACTGCCTGATGTATCTTGGGCTGTAGGTTGAACAGCCCAAGTTGGATTGACCAGGAGACTGAGGTGGAAGAGAAGGGGAAGGCTGGACTGGCCGCTGGCTATAGAGCACCCCACAGAATCTCTCTGGCCCCTCAAATGACATGTGAGCTGGTATGAGCTGTGCCTATGCTGGTGGTGCTTAGGACAGGCACTGTATGGATGACAAGGGAACCTTCACAGCAAGGTGGGTAGGGAGCAGAGATACCCAGTGGGTGCTGCTCCCTGGTGGCTCCTTGAAAAGCCATGGCCCTCAGCCTTTAGGTCCAGGCCAGGACAGCTAAGGGACTAACCACAGGAAAGAAAACTGCTGTATTTTCTGGCACAGAACATGCCCTGGAATTAGCCACACACTTTAGACACAGAGCAGCTGCAACAAGGGAGCGCGGCCCTCTCATTGCTCTGCTCCCTGTGGATCTGCTGCTGATTTTACCTCTGCTCGAGTGGCAGAAACAGCTCATACCCAATTTCCCACATAACATGCACTCCTGGTCCAGCAGCTCTTCTTTTAGGGTAGAAAGACATATCGTATGTGAGAAAATACAGGATCTGGATGAAAAGAATAAAAGGGCAGGGAGGGGGAATGCCTCAAGACAAGCTAGCAGGTGCATAAATGGAGACCAAGATGCCAGCCTAGAGCCACCGACTTCATGGCTTTCTAGCAAAGCAGGCTCCAGCTGTTGCTGTATGGAAGGGGTCCAGTTCGGACCCCAAGGAGATGGACAGCTATCTGCTGTTGTCATGGCAGTTGGACCCCTTAGAGTTTCCATGACAGCTCCCTCCACATCTGAAAGGATCACTGCTTTGACAGAGCCAGTTCCTGCCTCCTTCTATCCATCCATCTCTGGTGCAGCACTCGGAAGCTGATCATTGAGGGTCTGACGGGGAGAAGCAGTGGCTGGCACTAACCAACTCCCCCCAGACAGGGCTGAAGGAACTGTGACACCCAGAGTATAAAGTGCAGACACTTGTGAAAACAGCCAGGGTCAGAGCAGGAGTGCAGATGATGTGGCTGTGGCAGGCTGGCTGGACCCTTCAGCACAGAGGATCTTCCTTTGTATTCACCAGCACATGGTTGATGGGAGAAGCCCACCTGCAAATGCCTTGGTAGAATTGTAACACCTCTCTGCAGGTGTGTGCATCAGTATGAGTGATACGTCTCCTCAGGGGCACATGGCCAGAGTATCAGGATTCACTTCAATGCTGGCAGCAATAGCCACATGGCTTCCATTTAGGTGGAATGAGAGCACAATGCCATGGTGTGAAGCCCCCCAACACATGCATTTCACACGCCCAGGCATGCTGCCCTGCCTCCAGGCTGGGGGGGAGGGGGGAAGAGTTTTGGGGGTGCATGGTGAGAGTCTGTGAGGGCAGCTGGAGCTGACGACCCAGGCGTGGCCAGAGAAGTGGGTGTTTGAGTCATGAGATGGCTGTGAACCCAGCAGCGGGGGCAGTGGGAGGGGTGACAGAGTCACTGGTCATTGGTCTCTTTCCCCACATAGGGGTTGTGAGGGCGAATGCGATGCCTGGGAAGCGAAGCACTGGTGAGTGCCCCTCCCTCCCCCAGGGATGGGAGTCCTGAGTGGTGGGGGCGGTGTCACGGCGTGTAGGCCGGGGGTGGCTGGAACTGGTTGATAACCTCATACTCAGCTGGGTAGGCCTCGTTCTCCTCCATCTCTGACAGCAGCTCCAGGGCCTGCTCCTCCTCTTCAGTGGGGTAGTGCCGCCCCCGCCACCCCCTGCCACAAGGTAGAAGCTAACAGCGAAGGTGACATAGACCTGGGAGCCGTGGTACTTCTTGTGCTGTTGCTGCTGTGCCAGGATCAGCTCCGAAGCCCAGTAGCAGAACCCAATGACGGTAGCACACTGCAGGACTGAGTGGAGAGAAGAGAGA
>NW_005842850.1:600600-606924 GCF_000455745.1 Alligator sinensis | reverse complement strand
GGGGGTCATCCCACTTCCTAGACCAGGAGGGGGCTCTGACTCAGGGCATATGTCCCACAGGTAGTCTCTATGTGGAGGACTGGGGAGGGGACAGGAAGTACAGGGCAGGGAGCAGAAAGCAGAGCAGATGTAGCAGGGGCACAGGACAGGGAGCAGAGCAGTTGATGAGGCAGGGAGCACAAAGCACAGCAGCTGACAGGGAAAGGGGCACACAGCAGGGAGCAGAATGGAGAGCAGAAGATTGGGCAGGGGAAAGGGGTCCTCACGGGGGCTGCAGGGCTGATACAGGCCTGCCTGCCCACCCAAAAGCTGGCCCCACAGTGCCAGGCCTGGCCAGGAAACTCTGTTGTCACACACTGCTGGGACAGGGCACAGGGTCTTAGGCCAGCATCTGTGCCCATGTGCTATGCTCAAGCAGGAGGGGAAAAAGGTTTCTCTCCATTGCAGCTGTTCCTCTGGCAAGCCTGGTCAAGAGCAGGGAGAAGAGAAGCTGGAGGGAGCCCTGCCAGCAACTGGTATGAGGAGAGGGGTGCCCTCCATTTCCCACCATTCAGGGGGGTCCCAAACCCACTGGGCACTCTCATGCCCCCCCCCCCCCCCCCCCCCCCCATGGTCCCTCTCTGCTTGCCCAGAATCCCTCTCATCCCCTTCTTCGCACTCCTCTGAAGTGTCTTCACTACTAGCTGCTTGACTCAGCCCTGCTTGTGCGCTTTCAGCAGGCAAGATGGGATAGAGACAAGCACAGAGCAAGGGGGCTGGGGTACTACCAAGGACACCACTGGCAGCTGCACGTCTTCCCAGCTGTGCCTCGGAGCTACCCTGCCTCCCACATCCCTTCTTAATAGAAGCATTAGGGGGGTGATTGTGCCGTTCTACTCAGCACTGCCTAGGCCTCATCTGCAGCACTGTGTCCACTTCTGGGCTCCACACTTTAAAAAGGATGTGGAAAGGTCAGAGAGGGTTCAGAGGTGGTGACAAAGAAGATCAAGGGCTTGGAAGGCAAGTCTTATGGAGAGGCTGAAGGAGCTGGGCATGTTCAGTTTGCAGAAAAAGTACTTAAGAGGCATGATAGTAGGCTTCAAATACTTGAAGGACTACCATAAAAGGTGCTTTCCCTCTTCTTTCTCTCTCACTTCAGAGAGAAGAATGTGGACCAATGACTTGAAGATGCAGCAGAGGAGGTTTAGATTGGAGATCTGGAAACCATTCTTCCCTGTTAGAGCAGGGAGACAGTGGAATAGGGAAATTGTGGACTCTCCATCACTGGAGGTGCTCAAGTAGAGGTTGGATGGGCACTAGTCGGGGATGATCTAGGCATAGCAATGCCCGTGTGCTGCTATGGGGATTTCCCAGGATTCTCTGGGTTTTGCTAGTTGACTCGACTCCCTTCCTGCTCCACACGTCACATTTTACACCTCCCTCAGAGACATTGGGTGTTTCCTGCAACCAAGGCTGGGGACTTTGCATGGGCTGTGTCAGTGTTCCTTTTGGTACTTACCCCTCCTCTCGGGGTCAGACCAATGCCATATTTAGGGTCGGGAAGGAATTTTTCCCCATGGACAGACTGATATGGACTAGAGGGGTTTTGCCTTCCTCTGTAGCAGGGAAATGGCCTCTGCCTGGAATCTCTTGAGCATCTACTGACAACTTTTTATAGCAGCAGGACGTAGGTTGCCATTGTCCCCCTGCTTTCTCTGTAGCAGGTTCAGGTGTGTTGTCTTGTGTTGTCAGGGTTGACAGCAGTTTTGATGTTGACAGCAATGTCCCTGACACTGTTAACTTCTGTTAACAGGCTAATGTGCCCAGGCCTTAAATCCAACAGATTCAACCTTATGCTTCTAGAAATACCGTTGCTGTGAGCTGACTGCAGAGGGGGAAAGAAAGGCCTGGGACATGCAAAAACATGACAGCGCTGTGCTGGGTGCAGGGTACCCCTGAGGCTAGCTCTGCATCCCCTTTCCTACAGCTACCCTGCTCCCCACCATGCCTGCTGGGGAGGGGCACCTGGCCTGGGGACTTACCGGTGAGGATGTGAGCGAAGGCATAACGCCGTGTGATCTTCAGAGCTGGGTGCTTGGGTCCAAAGACGTCCAGCAGGAAGGCTGAGAGGCTGCAGATGATGCCCAGGAAACAGAAGGCAGCAATGACGCGGAGAAGCAGCACAGTCTGAGCGTTCATGCAATAGTCTGGGTGCAGGAGAGAGGCATGGAGTCAAGCCACCACGGTGGCAGGTTGCAACTGTTCCAACCCCTTCAGCAAGCAGCTGTTCAACCATCCCCGTGTTACTCTGACATGAGCCTTGATGCATCAGCTCTGCATCCAGCTGCTGCATCTTCCCTGGAGAACCAAATGTCCAAATTTACCTCCAGCCCAAACCAAGACAAGACTGACCTCCTCCAATCCCCACAGCCATGTCCTTGCCTGAGCTGTTCCTAACACTACACCTCGACCCTGTAGTCCAGAGACACCAAAAGTCCCTGGCCCTGGTCCAGGTGACGCTGAGGGATGAGGGCAGGCAGAGCCCTGCCACTGCCAGGGGGTTTGATGCTTGTCCTCTGCCTGAGGTGTCTCATGTCACAGCTGTGGAGGAAGGCAAACCCCCCCAGACTGAGCAGGGAATTCCTTCATGCACCCAATGCACCACTGGGCTGAGCCCGAATAAAGGGGCAAGACTCCCTAGCTGGCCCGATGCTCCGGACAGTTTTCTATCCACCTTACAGTCCATTCATCCAGCTCATACTTCCTTAGATTGCCTGAGAAAATGTTGTGGGAGACTATAGCAAAAGCCTTGCTAAAATCAAGGTGCACCACATCCACCGGTATCCCCACATCCAGAGCCAGTCCTCTCATCATAGAAGGCAATCAGGTTCATCAGGTATGACTTGCCCCTGGTGAATCCATGCTGACTGCTTCTAATCACCCTTTGCTTCTCTCACTGGTTAGAAATGGGTTCCTTGAGGATCTACTCCATGATTTTTTCCAGGGACTGAGGTGAGGTTAACTAGTCTGTAGGTCCCTGTCCGGAACCACTGTCATTTCTCTGTAGGGACACTGCGCAGCAAACAGGGGTGAGGGGTGATCAGGACTCCCCAACTCTGAGATCTAGGTAATCTCAGAGGCTGCATGAAAATGAGGTGGATTCTGGCTCCAGAGGAGCCAAGCATAGGGGATCCAGCTGTTCACAGCCCCACAGGAAGCCATGAATCAGCTGCCAATGGGATTCTTTTCAATCAGCTGCTATCAAAGGCATGACCCCCCCAGCAGCATTCTTGGGAACCTGGGGATGCAGCGTCCTGACAAGGTGCTGGGTCAGGCAGCAGTGGAAACTCTGTGCCAGGTTGTAGGGAGGCCACTTCTCATGAGCAAAAGTCTGGCCCAGTTCCATAAATAAACCCAAAGCATTTTGAAGCCTTTGCTGGCCTGACTCGGGGACACAGGCCACGGTTCTTGCCTCTCCAACCAGTGCCAGTTTCCTGCCTGCAGGGTGAAATTCCACCCCCCAGCTATGTCCATCAGGGTGGTCATAGAAGCCAGTGCCTTCAGAGGCACTGGCTGTTGGTTGCAGCATAGGTTGGGGGTGGTGACTCAGCTGTGCCAATGATTCTGCTGGGACTTAAAACTGAAGGGTCCTAGCTAGAAGGTCTTGCCCCTCAACTCAGGCTAAGACCAATGATGCATTGGGGGTCAGGAAGGAATTTTACCCCCTGCGCAGATTGGTAAAGACAGTGCGGGTTTTGTTTTCCTCTGTAGCCAGAGGTATAGACTCCACCTGGGATATCTCAAACAGAGTTTAACAGCCTTAATAGCAGCAAGATGTTGGCCGCTGTGATCCTCCTGCTTTCTCAGTGGCACGGTCAGGTGTGACGTCTTGTGTTGCATCTAGACTGACTGCGTAGTTTTGCTAAAATGTTGGACAACCAATATGTCTTGAATGGTTTGGACAGGGCTGATACTGCCTCAGGCAGGGGATTGGACAAGATGTGACATCCACTGGTCTCTTCCAGCCCTGCTTCTCTAGGCTGCATAGAATAAGAAGATTAGGGGTGGAAGAGATCTCATGTAGTCCAACACCCTGCTCAAAGCAGGACCAGAACCAACTACATCATCCCAGCCAAGACTTTCTTTTACTGGAGTCTTAAAGAGTTCTATGGATAGATTCCACAACCTCTCTGGGTAGCCTGTTCCAGTGCTTTGCTACCCTCCTGGTGAGAAAGTTTGTCCTAATATCTAACATAAACTTCCCTTGCTGCAACTTGAGGCTATTGTTCCTTGTTCTGTCATCTGCCACCACTGACAACAGTCCAGGTCCATCTTCTTTGGAACCCCCTCTAGGTAGCTGAAAGCTGTTATTAAATCCCCTCTCAGTCTTCTCTTCTCCAGACACAATAAACCCAGTTCCCTCAGCCTCTCCTCTCAGTCATGTGTCCCAGCCCCCTAACCACTGCTGCCCTGCACTGGACTCTCTCCAATGTATCCACATCCTTTCTGCCATGGGGGACCTAAAACTGGACACACTACTCCAGATGTGGCTTCACTAGTCAAATAGAGGTGAGCAATCGCTTCCTTTGATCTACTGGCAACAGCCCTACTAATGCAGCCCAGTATGCCATTAGCCTTCTGGGCAGCACTGCTTGCTCCTGTTCAGCTTATTGTCCACTGTAACCCCCAGGGCCTTTTCTGCAGAGCTGCTGATTAGCCAGCGAGTCCCCCCCTGCCTGTACCGGTGCATGGGATTGTTCTGTCCTGAGTGCAAGACTTTGCACTTGTCCTTGTTGAACTTCCTGACTTTTCTTTTGAGCCAATCCTCCAATTTCTAGATCTCTCTGAAATCTAGCCCTACCCTCCAGTGCATCTACTGCTCTACCCAGCTTGGTGTCATCCACAAACATGCTAAGGATGCACTCTATGCCATCTTCCAGCTCTTTGATGAATCCAGATTGTTGATTCTACAATTACAGCTCTGCCTTGGAAAGTGCCAGCTCTTGGTTTTTCTATGGAAAAGTCCCAGAGCAATTCTTTCATGGATTAGAAAACTCAGCAGGTGAGGGTAGTTGGACACTCTGGGAACCTTCTGATGTCTCTTGTGACTTGTGCATGGGTGTCTGCACACCAAACAGTGCTAATTTTCTGTGGCACCCTTCAAAGGGTCTCAGGGCACCCCTCTTCTCTTTTATTCTGCCCTGTCAAATACAGCACATCTTCCTTTGGGGGCATGTGGTACACAAGGGAATATAGTACTAGTGGAGCTCGTGGCACTCGTTGGGTCTCCTCTTCGGGTGCTGAAGTTAGAGCCTGCTCAGTGGAACTGACCACAACATGCCTCCTACAGGCATCTCATTTGCCTTCGTCTGTGGGCCGTTGGTGCCTCAAACTCTGGTTTGAGCCTGTGTGGTTCTGCTGTGCTTGACCTGGGGCTACTGCCCATTGATACACAAACGTTGTTGCCATGGTGATGGTAACACGCAGGCAAAAACAAGACACAGGCAACTGCCAGCTACAAGCTGGACTAAACCAGGGGAGAGCAAGCTGCAGCACACATGCCACAATTGACACAGGAAGGCCCTGTGCATGGCACACAGCAGATCAGGGAGGGGGCAGGGAGGAGAAAGCAGAGCAGCAGAAGATGCAAGGAATTAGAGGAGCCCTTGAGGAGGGGGAAGGGCTACACTTTACTGTCCCCTAATGAACTTGAGGGAAATAATTTCCCCTTGCTCTCCAGCAGGTCATCCCCACCACTACCAACAACAGTCCAGAGGAGGTTCCCGTGCAGTGGGAAGTAAGTGGGAGAGGCTGACAGGCATCCAGTGACTCAGCTAACGAGGGTGCAATTAGAGTCCGGAAGTCCCCGGTTTCATGCTGATGACTCACACCAGGCAGGTCTTTCCCTGGAGCCGAAAGATCCATCATGGGCATGCTGCCATCATAAAGCAGGGGCTGCACTAAGCACCCACCTTCACCCAGAGCCACATTTTGGGTTCATCTATGTGGACGCTCACCCCACTGCCTCAGGCTAGGGAGGAGAGGCAAAGAAGTGTCCTGCCATTAGCTCCTGGCTCTGCTGGCCTGGCAGTGTTGCTCCGTCAACACAAAATGGATCCCAGAAGGGGACCTGCCATCTCCAACACTCCTGTGTGCCTGGAAACAGCCGGGAAAGTAGCTGCTCAACCTTAAAGGGTTGGTGCCTTAGGGACAGCGGCATTACACCCCTGGCTGCTGTGAGGATGAAGAAGAGAAGGACCTGGCACATCTCAAGGCTGGAGCAAGGGACCAGGATGATAGAAGAGGACAGAGAAAAAGGAGGAAGCCTGGAAGGTCAAGGAAGAG
>NW_005842850.1:596308-600589 GCF_000455745.1 Alligator sinensis | reverse complement strand
GAAGAGCTGGTAGGGAGGAGAACCCCACCAGACAGCAGAGCCGGGGGGGTGAGGGGGGGGTGGGGGGTGGTGATGGGCATAGGGATGACCTCGGGCCAGGCTGCTGGAGAGGGAGCTGCAATGCAGCTATTGATACTCACTATCCCACGGCAGCTGCCAGCACAACTAGCTCTACAACTTTCTGGCCTGGGAGCAGCCTGGCAGTACAGTCCTAAACCCGGCTAAGGCTTTTCTCAGCCCTGTGGCGTCCCCCTACAACCAACCAGTGCTTGGCAACTAACCAGGAGCCCCCAGGCCCACACCAAACTGCTGTGTCTGGTGTTCACTAGCAGGGGCTGGAGAGGGGAAGGCTCTTGTGGCAATGAGGTGGGAATCCTAAAGACATCAAGCTGGAAGGGACCACCAGAGGTCACATCTAATTCAACCCTCTGTCTGAGGCAGGATCAGCCCTGTCAAAACCATCCCAGACGCATCCAACGTCCAGCCTCTTAGCAAAACAACACAGTCAGCCCTGATGCAGCACCAGACATCACACCCAAACCTGCCACAGGGAAAGCAGGAAGACTGCAGCAGTCAATGTCCTGCTTTTATAACAGGTGGCTAAGAGAGTCCAGGTTGAGGTTGGGCCTCTGCTACAGAGGAAGGCAAGAAATCCCCCATTCTGTACCAGTCTAGGCAGAGGGGAAAATTCCTTCCTGACCCCAATCAGCATTTGTCTGAGCCTGAGCAGATGGCAAGACCCTCTATCAAAGACCCGCTGGGTTTCAGTTCCAGCAAAAGCACTGGCACATCCCATTCACCATCCCCAGTCTAACTAGATGATCATATAGGGTGCAAAGGACCCTTGGTGATTGCTGACTGGAGATGGGGAATCCTGGAGAGAGTGA
Source organism: Alligator sinensis (assembly GCF_000455745.1). NCBI lineage: Eukaryota > Metazoa > Chordata > Crocodylia > Alligatoridae > Alligator > Alligator sinensis. The sequence continues at coordinate 599,702 of NW_005842850.1, read as the reverse complement.
GGGAACTACATGAACTTCTGGACTGCTGTGCTCAAAGCCAAAGCTTGGCAGAGACCTGATATTATTCCCACTGCAGAGGGACTAACAGGCAGCTGTTGCTGGAGCTCAGAGGAGGGACTCATACAAGGGTAACTGAGGACAGGGGCTAGTTTAGGGGGGAACCTCAACATTTACAAATGGAATCTGCTCTTGTGAGATTCCAGGAGAGGCTGGATGTTGCTGCGAGACCACGGCCACATGGCTGGATAGGAGAAAACATCTTGCCTCACAATGCAAACAAGCAAGCAGCCAATTTTCCAGTTCCCTTGTCCTGAGGACAGACACAGGCACCAGGAAACTGAAGCTCCAATTTCCCCCCACCTTCCAGGAAGATAGGCAGGGCAGAGCTGCACCTTCAAGAAAAATCGGAGTCTCAGAGATATGTGGCCTTTGGGAAGTGGCAACTGGCTTCGAAGGATGCTACAAAATTTGTTTTGGTTAGTCCATAAGGGGCAACTCTACCGTGGTTTAGGCCTGACTCTAGACTATCACAGTTAACTAACTGCCTCTCTCTGCTCCTGAAGACAGATAGTTTATCTGTGGCCATCAGCCACTCTTAAGACCAGGGTACTGCGAGATCCTCTGAAGTGGACTATACCGTATTAGCGGTAGCATGAGTGTAAAGATTCACAGGAGAAACCCAGAGATTGCCCATAGGAAACCAGTGTCCAAACCCTACAGCCTTGCTGGGGGCTTGCCAAGGTCTTAGCCACAGAAGAATTGCTCTGGGATTTTTCCATAGACAAGAAAAAAGTGCAAGGAAGAGTTGGGATTTGCCAAGGGGGGCCTGGGTCTCAAGAGGGGAGGAACTGCTGCCCTATATGGTCTTTGTACCTGGAGTGCCTTCACTTTAGTCGGCAGCTGAGGCCACCTGGGCCTGTTGTAGGGACCTTTCCTGGTGGCACAGCTACCAAGAAGCTAAGAGTGCCAACTAGCGACATTAGATCTGGAATGGCTTTCTCCATCGCATCTATGATAGATAAACCTCACAGCTACTGCCATGCCAAAGATCTTAAGCTGAGTAAGAGCAAAACCCTGGGTTACACACACCACGTGAGGACCGTTTTCTGAGCTGAAAGAATTGTCTAATGAGGTGCCTGGAATGTAATCTCTTGGAAACCATCTGTGGAAACACTCAGCCAGACCTAATGCTCATGCAGATCTAAGGCCCCAGCTGCAACAGAACAGGGCAAAAACCTAAGAAATGCCACAAGGGCAACAAAACCAAAATGAATGAAAGAGTCCTGGCTCCACCGAGACTCCCCCATTCTCTGGTGTTGCCAGGATGTGACTTTCCTGGCAGGGCTAAGAACAAAGGTAATTGAAAAATGGGGAGCCATGCTTTTCCTGAAGACTTTGGGTTTCCAAGAAGGTTAGACAGAGAAAAGTCTTGAAAACCTGGAGATACAAAGTCCTTTATCAAAGAATCATACAGAAAAGTGGGGCTGGAAGGGACCTCCAGAGGTCACATTGAGTCCAACCCCCTGTCTGAGGCAGGCTCAGTCCTATCCAACCATTCCAGACAAATCCATCATCTAAACTCTCCATAAGACTACCCTCAGCCCTGACACAACAGAGACCTAACACCCAAACTTGCCACAAGGAAAGCAGAGGAACTACTGCAGCCAATGTCCTGCTTCTATGAAATGTTGTCAATAGATGCTCAAGAGATCCCAGGCAGAGGCCATGCCCCTACTGCCGAGGAAAGCAAAACCCTCCCCTGCCAGTCCCTACCAATCTGACCAGGGGGTAAAATTCCTTCCTGACCCCAAATGACCCCTTCCTGGCCTTAATCTGAGCATGACCAGAGAGGCAAGACCCTCTAACCAGGACCCTCTGGGTCTAAGTCTCAGCAGGAGCACTGGTACAGCCTAGTCACCATTCTCAGCCTGGGCTGCAGCCAACACCCAGTGACTCTGAGGGAGGATTAAAAACACCCTGACGCATTTAGCAAAAATTAGCGGGGAAGGGGGAAGGGAAGGAAGAGGAGCAACAAACAAAGTCCAGAAGCTTGGGAAATCCCTGTAGTAAAACACAGGCATTGCTATACCTCAGGGGTTGTCAACCGGCGGTACTTGAGACGGCCCCAAGAGGCACGCGTGGGTGGGCAAGGAGTGCCGCCATGTATTACCCCCCATGCTGCCACGCAGGCGCCGCATACCTGGCCAGGCACGTGGGAGATAGTGGGGGGTGCGAGAGAAGCTTGCGCAAAATGACTGCTCCGCATTCAACTGCACCCCTCCACGCCCCCCTGACAGGGATACACTGGTACAAAAAGTTTGAAAACCCTTGCTATACCTAGATCATCTCTGACCAGCAGCTGTCCAAACTCCCCCTGATCACCTCCAGTCCACCCTTCCCTGGGCATCCCATTGCCTTGCTGTTCTAACAGGAAAGAAGTTTTTCCTGAGATTGAACCTAAACCTCCTTGGCCACCACTTCCAGCCACTGGCTGGGGTCCTCCTCTCCCCAGCAAAAGAGAAGGTGTTTTCCCTCTTCTTCATGTCTGCCCTTCAGCACCTTAGCCCCAAAGCAGAAGCAGTACATCCTGGGACAAGGCGACTTTCCTACCAAGCGTTTCAACGCAGCTGTAAGAGGGATCCTGGCTCGGAGGCCTAGAAACCTGACCACAGACCCATTTTCCTGTCCCAGCGACTGCAGTCAACGAGGAAGCTGTCTGAACAACAGAGCTTTTTCCTAGCACCCGCACCAGTGGTCCTCAACCTCGCTAGACTCTAGGGCCCCCTTGGAAAATGTCAGCTCTGTGCTTTCCCCCTCCTTCCCTGTGGCAAAGACCTGGGATAGACTGCAGTAAGCCAGCAGGGTTGGGACACGGTGGCTTCTATCGGAAACCTCTGGGTTTCTCTTGGATTGCATCGAGGTGCCTGCATGCCGGATGGGGCTACTCTGCCAGGCACCTTGAAAAGGACAGTGGGGCGTCCTTGTGCTGCTTCCCCAGCTGGGAACCACCGGGGCCGACTGGCATGCCCAGACCCCTCCCTGCTAGAACATGGTAGAGAATGCACGAGTTTCTCATGCACGGCCAAAGAAACAGGGGATGCAGGGTCTGTAGCACAGAAGTCACCCGTGCTGGCGACCAGTTACCCCAGGGCTTCTCAGCCAGGCACGGCCGGGGCTGGGAGCCAGGAGCATGGACAGGAACAAACACCCATGTGTGGTTCCCTGGATTGACCCAGAGGATTCCCAGAGAGGTACAGAGGGTCCGAGCCCCTGGCCTGGCCTGGCCTGCTCTGGGTCAACATAGAGCAGCTCCAGGATGAGGGAGAGGCCTGAGATATGGAGGGGCCACGGGGCAGCCCAGGGTGTGCGGGCAGCACCGAGCAACACCCTCAGC
>NW_005842850.1:587404-595842 GCF_000455745.1 Alligator sinensis | reverse complement strand
CCGTGCTGGCGCGGCGCATGCGTGCGGGGTCGGCCAGCGGGAGCGGAATGGCGACGCTGACGCTGAGCTGCCGCCTGGCCGCGCACCCGGACTCGCGCTGCTGGTTCGTGGCCTGGAGCCCGGGTGGGGCCCTGCTCGCCTCGTGCGGCGGCGACCGCAGCGTGCGCGTCTGGGGCCGCCAGGGTGAGCGGGGCGGGGCAGGGCGCGGTACCGTATTATGCGGCATAGCGCACGCGGTGTGACGTATTTACCCACCTACACGTCTCCTCTAATTAGCTCAGTGTGTGGTGTCATTACTATATTTGCCTGCCTGCGCACCTCCCACAGGACAGTGCGCACGCACGTGTGTGGGGGAGGGGATGTACACCATGGTATCATTACAGTATTTTCCTATCTGTACCCCCAATAAGATAATGGTGGGGGTGGCAACACATGGTGTTGCTACTGTATTGTCTCATCTCTGTACCCCACAAAATAAGATAAGGTGCCTTGTGCCAGGGGGAGTGGGGACAGCGTTGCATGGGGGGTGATTTTTATGGTGCTGCCGTAAGGTCTCAGCTCTGCGCCCCCCAGAAGAACACAACGTGCTGCTTGTGCACATAGCATGCCACATAGCATGGCGCTGCTACCGTAATGCCTCACTTATACGCTGCCTGGAATATGATGATGCATGTAGGGAAGTGGGGGCAGCCTTGTATAGGGACACTTGTCATGGTGCCACTACCATAATGTCTTACCTGCCTCCATTGGACAGGCCCCATTATGGTAGTGGCACCAAGACAAGTATCACCTCCTCACTTGCACCGCCCTTGGGCTGAGATGACATCTTGTGTGGGGGGGAAGGAGAAGTAGCATGGTGGTGTTACTGTAGTGTCCAGGGATCCTGGTTTTCCATGATAACCCCCCCCCCCCAAATTCTCTGATAAAAATTAAATGCCCCCCCACAGGCCTGTTGGTGTTCCTCACTCCCCCAGAGCCTTCACCCCTACATGTGCCCTGTCCCCCCACCCACAGCCCCTCTACCCTCCGTGGAAGGCAGCAGCTGCTGCAGCAGGAGCATGAGCTGGCTCCCCCCTGCTGTCTACCTGCTGCAGGCTTGGGCAGGGCCAGCTCTGGCAGCAGCGTGCACTCCTGGGGGGAAAAGGGGGACCCACGCCCCAACCCCAGATCTGTGTGGAGGCAGGATGGACATACTCTGTGGGCTCGTGCTGCCCTCCCCCTGGCCCTCTGGCGTGTGTCATGTGCAACCTGGCACGGCAGCACATGTGGGGGGGATGCACACGAAAGCTGCTTGCCGCTGCAAGCTCCGTGTTGCCCTGACCACACTTCCCCTGCAGGCAGGGGCAGCACGAGGGGCACAACCCTGCACTGCCCCCGTGAACACAGAGGAAGTGTGGCCAGGGCAGCGCAGAGCTCACAGTAGCAAGCAGCTTTCCTGTGTGGCCCCGCTGTGTCCTGCCGTGCCAGTTGCACATGCTGCACTCTGGAGGGCCTAGGCAAGGGCAGCAGGGTGGGGAGCTCAGCATTTGCGACCCAGGGTTTGCAGCCGGCCAGGGGGGAGGGGTTGCAGCCTCCCTGCTCCCAGCTGGAGTGCTCAGTTGGCTGCAAGCCCCCCATTCTGGCCAAGGAGTGCCCAAGCTGGCTGGGGGCTGAGGAAGCCAGGGGGGCAGGGCCAGGCACTCCCCCCCCAGGCTGCAAGCCTCTCCACTCCCTCAGCCCCCAGCCAGCTTCCATCCCAGCCCTGCCCCACAACCCCCAAGCCCCACTTACCTCTAGCAAGAAGAGTGAGCCTGAAGCAGCCTATGGTAAATGCAATTGTCGGGCCCTGACATTTTCCCTCTCCCTTCCCCTCTGGACAGGGGTGTTGGTTTCCCTGCCCGTTTTGCAAACAGCTCTTGTAGGCTGGAACTCAGCCAGCCTGCAGAGCTCTTTGCAAAAGGGGGAAATCCATGGGTTTCCCTTCTAAAAGGGAAAATCCATTTTTTCTCTGATAAAAAGAAAGCTGTAGACATCTGGATGGGGTCATATGACCCCAGAACTCTTTCCTGCTTAAGCAGGGGGTTGGACTCAATGATCTTTTGAGATCCTTTCTGACCCTAGCATCTATGAATCTATGAAAAAATGGGAAATCCGTGGTTTTCTCTATTTTTCTGTGGGAAACAGAAAACCCGGATCCCTGGTAATGTCTCACCTATACACCCCCGAGAACAGGATAACGCACCTTGTGTGTAGGGGAGTGGGGACAGCACTGCAGGGGACACTTGGCATAGCACCGCTGCCATATTGTCTTATTTACAACACACTTTTTGGGGAGTGGGGCATGGCCCCAGTGTGACGTGTGGTTCCCTGCAGGCGAGAGCTGGGTCTGCCAGGCAGTGCTAGACGAAGGGCACCAGCGCACAGTGCGGAAGGTGGCCTGGTCGCTGTGTGGCAACTACCTGGCTTCAGCCAGCTTTGATGCCACCACCTGCATCTGGAAAAAGACATCTGATGGCTTTGAGGTGAGGTGCGGCAGAGAACCGGCCCTTCTTCCCTCCCTCCTCCCCTTCTCCAGGCTGGGACAGCTTGCCCCAGGGCAGCCAGGCACCCCAGCTGTGCACCGCACCTTGCTCCCAGGGGTGATCAGGGCTGCCTGAGAACTTCCCCTGCTTGGCCCCACCTCCCTCAGGCTCATCTTGTCCCTGCCATCAGCTTGGGTCTGGTTGCTATGTCCCACATGTTCAGGGCCAGCAGGTGCATGCAAGGAGGAGTATGAACCCTGGGTACTAAGTGGGGGCACCAGAAAGGGGCAAAGGGTCAAGCCTCAGGCAGTGTAGGGCAGGAAGAAGTGGTTGGGGGGAGCCGAGACTACTGCTCCTACCTTTGGTGGATCGAGTCCAGGCTCCATGGCTAGGTCTGAGAAAGAGGAAGACAGAAGAAGAAAACAGCTGCCTTGAGAGTGCCTGGCCTTGCCATTGGCTCCAACTCTGGCCACCTGTAACCAAGCTTTTTTGCAACCTACTCCCTGCTGGGGGCTGGTATTAACTGCTTCTCCCCCTAACAGTGCGTGACCACGCTGGAAGGCCACGAGAATGAGGTGAAGTCGGTGGCCTGGTCCCCATCCGGCAGCCTGCTGGCCACCTGCAGCCGTGACAAGAGTGTGTGGATCTGGGAAGGTGAGAGAGGCTGGGGCGTGGTGGTGGTGGCAGGAGGAGGGAAGGGGCCTCTAGCTACGTCCTAGTCCCCCAGCTAACCCTGTCCTCTCTGGCAGTGGATGAAGAAGATGAGTATGAGTGTGTGAGCGTTCTCAACTCTCACACACAGGACGTCAAGCACGTGGTCTGGCATCCTACCCAGGAGGTGAGATCCTGGTTGGCTACCCCAGGGGGCTCCAGCCTCTGTCTTCTGGGCAGTGGGGCAGGATGGGAAAGGCTAGGGGGAAGGAGTCCAAAATGGCTAGATTGCACCCTGTCCCCTAGATATCCCTCCCCCTTCCCCTGCCACTAGGTAGAAAAAACCCACCTGAGACCCCAGCCTCACCCTCTCCTGCCAGCTCCTGGCCTCGGCCAGCTATGATGACACTGTGAAGTTGTACCGTGAGGAGGAGGATGACTGGGTGTGCTGCACCACACTGGAAGGCCATGAGTCTACTGTGTGGGGCCTGGCCTTTGATGGAGCTGGCCGGCGACTTGCCTCCTGCAGTGATGACCGCACTGTGCGCATCTGGAGCAGCAATGAGCCAGGTACAGGCTGGTGAGGAGGGTGACAACGACTCAGGAGTCTGGCTGGCTCACCTCCACTCTAAGGGCTGGTGAGGGTGTGACAAGGCCAGCACCAGCTCTGCTCCGTTGGGCTGGCTAGATGGCACCAACAGGGCTATACCCGTCTCCCAGCTGTGCCGTGCTGTGGGCAGGGGGATGCTGGGAGCTGCTAGTTTCCAGATCAGCCTGGTGCACTGAAGCCCTGGGTGGCCTCCAGCGCGGCTGCGAGGTCTGGGGCAGCAGCTCCCTGTCGTTTCTCCTGCCTCGTAGGGGTGGCCTGTAGCAGCACAGAGCCCAGCTGGAAGTGCATCTGCACCCTCTCTGGCTACCACACCCGCACCATCTATGATGTGGCCTGGTGAGTTGGTCCTGGAATAGGGGGAAAACTCAGGTTGGGGCCACAAGTGGTTCTAGGCTCTCCCCTTTAGCATGGGAGCTGGGGGGCACTGAGCCATGGCCAGCTGTTCCCATTGAGCCCTGAATGCTGTTAGAACCAGAAGCCAACTTCCCTGTATCCCCCTCACCTGTCCGGAGGAAGGCTTTCCTTTGGCTAACTTCTGGCAGGGGGTGGAAAGCAGAGTAGATTGGGAAGGGAGTGACACTTGAGGGGGGCAAGTGGGAGTTATCTGGCAATCCCCATGGCACCAGCCCCTCCTCCCACAGGTGCCACCTGACTGCCCCGGGGCCCACAGCCGGGGGAGAGGATGCCATCCGAATCTTTGAGGAGCAGCTGCTGGCGGAGCCACAGCAGCCCACCTTTGCCCTGATGGCCCACGTGCCCCGAGCCCATGCCCAAGATGTCAACTGTGTGGCCTGGAACCCTGCTGAGCCAGGGCTGCTGGCCAGCTGCAGCGACGATGGGGAGGTGGCCTTCTGGAAGTACCAGCGCCCTGAGTGCTGCTGAGGCCTCTCAGCCTGCTGCTCTGAGCTTGCACAGCCTGACACTGGCTCTGTCTCCCCCACCCTGGGGCAACAGGAAGTCTGGCAGATGCAGTCACAGGAGTGTGGTGCTGTTGCCCCCAGAGGACAGTGGCACAGCAAGGGATCGGGTTCTCTGCTCCTTGAAAGGGCCTCAAGTTACCCCAGTTGTGGGCAGCAGCAAGGCAAGGGTAGCACGGTTTCCTCTGCTGCAGCTGTTGCCCTCATCGAATGGAGCCAGGCCCCAATAAAAATCCTCCCACATCTGGTCTGGCCTCTGCTTTATGCCCTGCCCTGGTCCAGGGGGTACAAGATGCTGTGGTGTGCACTTGGAACGTCCATAGACAGAAGCCCCCCAGAATCACAGCCCAGCCAGCAGCATACAGGTAGGGGAAGAGGCTGCTGGGAACTGGTGGCACCAAGCCAGGTCTGGATTTGGGTTTAATGTAGCTGCTTCAGACATGCAACCAACAGCCAGGCTGGAAGACCATGGTCCCAAGCCCCAGCAGATGTCTGGCACTGGAGCCCTCAGTGACATCAAACTCAGGGCAGCTGCTGATTGGGGCCCTAGTTTCCCTCTCCTTTTAAGCCAGGCTTCCCTCCCATTAGTAGCCTTGCTAATGTGCTGCCCCTGCCTTAGTCCAGGAAGCCTCAGCCTTAGCACCCTCCCCTTGCTAGCAGTTGGGATCAGTGGGGCTCAGCCTTCGTGGGTGGGCAGGGAGGGATCACCCAACTGTGCTTTCATGTGCTGAGCCAGGGTCTAAACCAGGCAGCTGGACTGGGCTCAACCTGACTGCCACAGGTGTGTGGGCAAGGCGGTCCAGTCCTCTCCTATTCAAGCAGGGTGGCTTTTATGGGTCTGGCTTTTGCTTTCCTGGCAGAGGGAGACGTGTGAAAACACAGATGTGAACAACCAGCCATCACCTTCACCCAGCCCTAGCTGCTTTTACCCCCAGTACTTCATAGACCTGCAGTTACTTGACCGCTGCTGCCTTTCCACACTAGGGGTAATTCTGTCATGAGTCAGAACCATTAGGATTCCTTCCATCTCTACAGCCCTTGCTCCCATCTTGCTTTTTCATCCTCATTCCCTACAACTCTAGCACAAGAGGCCAGGGTTTTAGAGTCATTGTTGGCTGGACTGATTGCACAGTTAGCATAGCTTTTAGCCATCAATAACCAGCTGTTCCTTCCTAGGTCAGGAAGAAGCAGAGGCAGCTGAGGCTTAAACAAAACTAGGGTGTGAAATCAGAAAAGGCACAAGCCCAGGGGTAGGTTAGAGGAGGAAAAGTTGCAAAAGAAAGGTTAGCTTGACTAGCAGAACATCAAGACTGTTAAAAGAGGAGAGAGTAGCAGGAATCCAGGAGATTGTGAGAGCTGTGAGCTCAATGTCCGTGGTCAGTCCTTGGTTTTAGTGCCCTGCTTGTGAACATGTGTTCTCAGGCTTTGTAAGCACAGAAATCTGATTCCTGCTAATCTCTCTTCACTCCGCTAGTGTGAATGATTCTCTCCCCTCTTCAGCAGCCTTGACAGTCCACTCGTTGAGTTCTCCTTTCTCTTGCAATTTTCCTGGCTTTGTCTACACCTGGAAATGTCTGCTCCCATTTCACAGCCCTGAAGACTGTTTCTAACTCTAGTTATGCCTCCCTCCTCAGACCTGAAGGGTGCCCGGGACTGGAAAACCCAACTGATGCTATCCCAACTGTGCACTCCGTCCAACAGAAGATAGAATGCAGGGTAAATCTGCACCTTAAAAGAATAAGCAAAGAAGACTAGATTGCAAGCTTTCATGAGCAGAAGCTCACTTGATCAGATACTGTGAAAGGCACATATAATGGTCTAAAGTCAAGCAGAAGGCATGGTGTATAATTTGTGATAAATATGGATGGGTATCTATATAGAAATAGGGATAAACAACAAGACAGATATAGAGATATATTAAATATATACACAGATTAGAGAGACAAATACATAAATGTAGCTATGTAGATGGAGATATAGATTTAGAGACATGTTTATGTTCCTGTCTTTTCTCATCTATCCATATTATCTATCAAGCTATATCGTGCCTTCTAGTTGACTTCATACCACCACTGCATGCTACACTCCAACAGAAGGTCACACACCAAAAGCTCTGTGCCTCACCTATTTCCTGGGCCATCACGGCAACACGTTCATTCCCCTCATTCATCTTTTTGACCCTGGTTTCACTCCCCCTCAAGCCAAGCTGGATGCAGAGTGCAGAGGTTTGCTCTTGGCTCCAGCTAGGAGGGCAGGTGAAGCAACAGGACAGGAGAAGATGCTCGAGAGAATCAGCCCACAGGTGCCTGCCATGGAAGAGCTAGGTGGACCAAGCCTGGGAGTGCCACTGAGGTAGGACAGAGACTCCATCCAGGCTATGCCATAATCCCTGATCCCACCCCAGCCCAACCCTGCTCACCCCTCAGCCTGCCAGAGCCCCAAAGTAGTTCAACAGCTTTATTGAGGCTAGGGCAAGTCCTATTTGCCTCTCAGGTAAAAGAAACCACACACTGTACAAAAGCATCATCTAAAACTGAGGAGAGGGAATGCAGGCAGGAGCTGCGTAAGGAAGGCTACAGGCCCACTTACCTGTGGCTGGGCCTAGCTGCCAACACAGAGGTTCACAGTTCTAGAGCAGGTGCACACAGCACAGGACACCCTGTGTGCACCTCATTCCCTTTGGCCCACTGTAGCCTTTAGCCAGGTCCTGTGGCTGGCTATGTCCATGGCAAGAGTACAGGGCTAGTCAGAGTCACTGTCACTCTCAGCTTCCTTTACGTCCACGCAGAACTTGTATTCCTGGTCGCAGCCCATGTAGGCATCACTCATGAAGTACAGTGTATAATTGTGGGTGCCTGTGGCTGGGGCCACGAAATCCAGCTTCACCTGCATGGGAAGACAGCAGCTGAGCGGGTGGGGGTGCTGCGGTGCACTAGACATGGAGCCAGGCTGATGTGCTTCCCCCCCCCCCCCCCCCCCCCCCAGGTACAGATGTGGCTGTCTCAGGCTACAGTGGATCCTGCTTCCAGCTCCACAGGCCCCAAGGGTGTCATCACTCCCCACCCCCTTTCCCAGTCAGCAGCTGGACTCTGCCAGGTACCCCAAGCCCCAGGGTTCTGGCCTGGGGTGTAGACCCAGGTCCTCCACCAAACTAAGGTCAACCACAGTTGCATCTAGGCTTCAGCTCCACAGCTTAGGGGTATCAGCAGCATTCCCTCTAAGCTGCGCACAATAAAAGATCATGCTGTGCAATAACTTTTTAACACTGCACACACAATGGTGTACCATCCGGGGGGGCACTGTGGTAGGGGGCTGGGGGGATGCCCCGTGCTGTAGCAAGGGGGCACCAACACCCTCCCTGCCACCAGCTTCCCATCCAGCTTCTGGCCACCTACCCCAACCCAGCCACAGGCTGCTGCAGGAGGGGGGAGGGGCAGGCACACAGATACCCGTGCACTCCCAGCCAGGATTGCTCACAGATTGCTAAACCTTAGAGGGAACATTGGGTATCAGCCCCATGATCTCTACCTTCCAGCCTGGGTAAGGTAATCACAGACCTGACCAGCCCCCAGCGCCCACCTCACCTTGGCCTTCTGCTGCAGGGTCAGCCGTTTGATAGAGATGAGGCTGTTGGACTTGGAGTCACCGATCACCACCCACCAGCCCTCCTCACGCTTCTGCAGGTACAATGGGAGCAAAGGGGACAGCTTGGGCACAGCCCTTGCCATGGCAGAGAGGTGCTGCCCAACCTCCCCCCCC